>NC_139354.1:55508927-55781427 GCF_055883805.1 Amblyomma maculatum
CCGTGTCATCAAAATGCGAACAAAATGCTGCTTTCTTAGAAAAGAAGAACCTTTTACTCGTTTTCAAAATCAGCAAGCCCCTGATTGAAATAAGCGTTCATGTTTGATCTATTCAGTAACTTGACTGTTTGAAAATGTAAAGTTTGACGTCCATAGTTAGTTCTTATTGGCGGTTGCCTAAGAGTTGGATTTCTGATTGCATATTGAGGGGAGTTACATGAGAGTGTTCTGTAAAGCCGGTAGATGTGGATTCATTAGAGCAACTTGTAATAATACAGCTAATCGGCTCTGAGCATAGTATATTTAATGAAAAGCGGCTTGGTGTTTAAGATTTTGATGTCTCCATGATAGTTTTCAAACAGGCGTTAGAATGATTTTTTTTTTAAGTATCAACAGCTTATTGTAATTGTAGTTTGTTGTTGTGCACCATATTAAGATGCCGTAGCACAACCTGGAGTAAGATAATCAATGGTATAACTTCCTTTTAAGGCTCGTTGATAAGGTGTGCTGTATTTTACGTATGACAGCAGCCACTCCAGGCATATCAGTGGTGAGCATAGTAGCATGCTATGTCCATGAAAGACGTACAGAAAACCAAATTCTCAAAAATATCTTTTCAATAATTTGGCTCAGCAAGCTATCTGCGAACTTTATACATATGGCATAGGAGTCTTTTACTTAACGGCTTAAAAATTCCGTAATCGGTTTCATCAGCGTTAAATTCGAAAAACTTTATTCGAGATCAGGCAGATAATTTCGACAGGTAGGCGTTAACTGCTATTTGCAGGGATTCGTTCATCTGAGGCTTTGAAAAATATTTGTATCATCAGCATACGGTATTATATTGGGAGAGTTAGGTATCACTGTTATATCATAATGTAAACCAGGGACAATCATTGGCCCAAAATGAATCCATGTGGAACACCATGTAGAACTTTCATTCCGCTAGATAACATCCGGGTAACACCTACGCATTGACAGCGGTTCAAAAGATATGTTTCAAATAACCTCAGTACAAAAACCACTTTTACCATACGTCCCTAGCTTAATAAAAGATATATCGGGATAAACAGTGTCGAACGCTTTTCTAATATCTAGAAATAGACGAAGTGTAATTAACTTGTTATCGATATTTTAAATTATTTTTGTTTAATATCGATCAGTGCCTCTACCGTTGATTTATTGCTCTAAAAAAAGATGGCAGATTTCGCTAGTTCGGATCTGTGGGTTCAAGACGCTGCGTCAAAGCACTACAGTTTTCAGAAGATTCTTTAAAGGGTATGAAAAGCCGCGCAGCAAGCCTGACAAGAACTAATTGGGTTCAAGACCATTCTCGATAACCCTACGTTACGTCAGACATAATACTTCACCAACGCTGATCATTACAAGACGTATGTGCGCATCTCGCTCTGAATCACAATTGCTCCGCTAACAAAGCCTTCAAATCCCCTTTCACGGCTCAGTGAACATGAAACGGTATGCAGTGTTGAAGGTAGTGCTACTTCGCAAGGCTCGACCTTAACAAGAAACAAGTTACAAGTAGTTGCATACCGATTTCATTGAAGAGTTTTGCCTACACGCCCCTCAGATCTCCAGTCACGCATATTTGTCGAACGCGCTATAGAGAAAGGGTTCTCAACGATGTCATTAGGACAGATCGACTTTAAAGTAGAATGTCAAAGTATGCCCTTGAGTCTAACTATGAGCGATAGCTGTCTTTGGTAGATCGGAAGGGGAGCGTTGATGTGGGCCTGAAATAAATGAGGAGGTATGATGTAAAGCTGGCTCAGACTTCATTAAAGTGAACATATCTGACTCAGAATAACGAACGTCCGTGCGTGTAGCAATCGAAACTAGGCTAACTACGGCGGGTAAGTAGGCGAGAATATATGCAAAAGTCAATGTTCGATGCCTTAGAAACTGAGGCAAAAATTATGGGCGAATGTAAGCTCCGCCATTATTGGTATGAGGAGTATCGTAGGTTCCCTGCCCACTTATAAAGCCTTTAACCAAGCTGCATGAGCGTGCTTTCGTGGCCTAGGAGTAATGTGAATGCAGTGGTACTGCCACGTTGATTCTGATATCACTCTTCCATTTGAAAGAAGAGGCCCGAATTAAGGTCAGCATCGGTAATGATGCCACGATTGCCAGAGTTCATAATATGGACATGATACTTTCAAGTCCAAACACCGGACGCTCTGTCAAAAGTTTTATCAAAGCAGGTGAGGAGCGATACACACGTCCCGTGCTCCAAGGGGTGTTCGAAAATCCCTCCATCCTCTCAATGTTGCTTGGAAGAAGAAACGTACAACTCCATATGGTTTTTTTTCTACTCCTGAACAGAATGCCGTGTGCCCTGCTGAACGAAACTTAACTTCCTTGACATGCCTGAGGAGACAAGCTCAAGTCATCCTCTGACTCACTCTCAGACTCCTTGCACAGTATCATTGCGTAGCCATCGGGCTACGAAGCTTTCAGGAACCAGCGAAGTGTGAAGCTGTCCTAAAGGTGAGTATTCGCTCACTGCTTACCACGGTGTTAATTCGTCTGAAGTAGTAAGTAGCTGGCGATTGAGAATAAATGAAGGTAAGTTCGAAGATTTCAAGGAGAAAATGCCTAGAGCAGACATTTTCTATTTACGGCTCTGTACATCGTAAAATTCGTTATGGGCAACTATAATAGAAGTTTTGTATATTACGCACGCTGGTGCAAACTTTCTAGATCATGGCCTGTACCGGCAGAGGTCAGCAGTTTCTGTTAGGCAATTGTTAGGTTGGCTGCTTGTATCTTTATGATGCAAGATGTTCTTTACTCGCTGTTGCCGCTAGTCAAGTGGGGCTATGGTAGTACGTGTGCAAACCGTACAAACGCCACGCTCACTAAACGAATGATGGTACTTTTTGGTTTACTCATCATATCGCAGAAACTAAGATCCGGGATTTCTCCCGTGCGAACATTACTAGAAAAACTGCACCCTGCAGTGCAATATTTGCGAGAATATAGCAGTACATCAAGGTCAAAAGTTTTTATCTCTCTTAAACTGCTGCGTATAATGTTCAGATTTTTTATCTTGCCTTTTTAAAAGTATTAATATCTCTATATGCATTGGTCTTTCTAGCAACATGCACGCAAAATAGAAAAGAAGACAACAAGAACTTTCGCAATTATAACATGCATATATGCATATTGTTCGGCGTTTAGAGACAATTCTTTATAATAAGCACCCACGAGAGGTTGGGACTGAAGGAGTCGAAGTGGGCCTATTTCAGGATGGGACTGTCTTCATTCGATTTCGTGAAATCATAAGAAAGAGCTCAGTTAGCTGGAGTATTTACTAAATGTTTCGATCAATTTGTCGGATAGTTTCTTGATTGATGGCTGAATTTGGTTCTACGCCTAAAAATATAAAGAACAAATGAGTTTATTTAAGCGTTACAAAACCCATTCTATTAGCGATATCTACTTCAATGTGACTGGTAAAATGATTGCATCAGTGCTATATACTAATATTTACGGTCATACTGCTTTTATATTGTCAAGAATGTATCTGCCTTTTTTTTTTTTTGTTTACACAAAAATTCCAGAGAACTTTATAAAAACATTGCTTCCGAGCACTACAAGGCTCAGTACAAGAATTATATTTATCGATGACAACAATGTATCTAAACTCAATTTTTCCTGGCCATCCGTATTTATATCTAAAAGGAGATCTTCTAGATTCTCGTGATTAACTGCATTAAGGAACAAAATAGACATTTCTGAGCCAGCCCACTCTTCCTTGTTCACATGCTCGTCTTACTCCAAAAACATTTTTTTTTTACCTTTTTATACCGCTCTCTTCCATTTCAGTAGACCAGTTTCTATCAGAAGTGAATTCAATTTCCTGAAGCGTGGAGTAAATCAGACTTCCTGAATCACTTTGTTAAGATCATTAGCACGGCTTCACCTACTAGTACGGCTTCACCTACTGTTGTTAAATGTCTTTAGCAAACCTGTGCACAAAAGTTAAAAAAAATAGGTTTTTTTTTGGCTATCCTTTTTCAAAAGCATCTTCCGTTAAATCCCGAAGGGAATCCTATTGTGAGGCTTCGCCGTCGGCGCTCTAGCAGCTTTCATTGCGTATCGACGAAAGAACATAACGTGCTGTTGCCAAGGAGACGTGGCCAGCGTGCTGAGCCGCATTATCATCGTCTGTTTGTCTTAGAGTGCGCCCTAATGAAGGAGAGAACCCTCTTTGCTCTTACCCTAGCAAGACAAACAGATTTCAAAATAGCACCAAACACTAAAGAAATAGAGACTCGGTTATTCTCTTTGTGACAACTGGTTCAGATTTTACTCCAAACATATTAACCGTAAAAAGAAAAAAATCTTACTTTATGTACAAAACTGTCAAGGCAGAGAAACATGATTCAAACTGCTAAGATTGTTCACTGAAATATTTTACAATTTTGCTAGCCAGAAACGGTCCTTGATTGCGTTCTGCCAGTTAAAATTATCGTTTTTTTTTCAGCGTCTTTTATTGCGTAAGCAATACTACGCGAGGTTTCAACCCGTAGCGTAAACCCAGTCTTTAGCCACGTTTGACCTTTGACCTGTAGAGAAGAAGAAGACAAAGAGGAAAAAAAAGAAGAACAAGAAGAAAAGAAAAAGAAGCAAAATGAAAACAAGAAGAAGAAGAATAGAAAGAGAAGCTACGTCGGCTTTGCTTACGCTACCTACCTGGTCTAATTAAAGCTAAAAACAGGTAATGTTTTCGCATAAGCTCTAAGAAATATGAGCTACACATACAATGTGTAAAAGTGGCTCAGAAATCATTTTAATTTCAACTAAAGAAGCCTCACGGTGGTGATGCACTTATTAGTGAGCTTGACTATCAGATGTTCACTCGTCTTCAATTACGGCAATAGCGGCACGCGCGTAGGTCATGTCGGCAGTCATTAAAGAGCTTCAGGTATCAAATCCTCCGGAGCCCATCAGTACAGCGTCTCTCATAGCGTAACCTGTCATGTGAAGTTAAACCCTTCAGACAAACCCCACACATGAAGAAATGTGCACTCACCTCATGTGCAATCCCCTAGACTGTGGCAATAACCGGAAGTTGAGTCATCTCAATATGCTCTTCAGGCCTTCAGGAGACGCGCAGTGCACACAAAGCTCTCGACCAAGCTGGACACTCCCTGAGCAACTCTACTCACCCAATCTACGTAAATGCTACAAACGTCAAAATGTCAGTCAATGGATCAATTTTCGGGTCGCTTATTCAGTCATTCATTCAATGATAACTATATCTAGAAATCATTCGATCTGAAGGAATGTTTTCTCGAAAAAGGCAAAAACAGTCACCTTTGCACGGGCAGCTTTATCACGGCCACACACACAAAGACAAGACGAATAATATTATAATCTTATTATTCTAGGTAGCATGGATTCATATTAATTTAAACAGCGTAAGCAGGAAGAGCCTGGCGCTACTGCACGGCGAGACGAAATAAAAGAGCATCAAGAAGGCAAGGTCAGTCCCGCATTCACTAGTGCTGAAGATAGAGTAATCTGACAGGCAGTTCTCATTAATTCCAAGCAAGCCCTGTCAATCATGGGATGTTGTTATGGCCCGGAGCCCCAAGAAAATCCTTTGAATTTATTTTATTCCGCGCACGAAGTGCGGTTGATGACCGACAGGGAAGGGATTTGTAATGAACAACCTATAATACACAGAAATGGCTATCGCACGAAAAACTGATATCAGTGAATCTAACTTATCTTCCCATTATTTACTACGTTTGGAGTGATTACTCACCAGCTTACAACGAGGCCTATGTATGCGCCTCTAATGCAATTATATACGGCTCGCGAAGAAGCCTCGTAAAAAAAGGACCATTTATCCAGAAGAGAGGCTCGAACCGAGGACCACCTCCTCTTTAGGGCAGTAGATCTATAAACTGAACTGTCACGGCCAGCAGACCACAAAGAATTGTGAGACAGAACCAACCAAGAAATCTAAGTCGGTGACCATAAAAGCGCGGATGCAATGCAAATCAACGTTATCAAAACCGGATGATAACATTTCCTTCTCCGCGACTTCTCTTACACTAAGTGCTAAAGTGACACTCAATACGAATCCTCTTTTTTTCTAAATATTTCCACTATGCTTCACTCAGGCGCCTTAAAGGCCGCACTTTCTGGGCATTTAAAGACAATCAAGGTGTGAGCGAAGCGCTTTGCCAAGTTCTTGTTCCCAACATATACTGTCTTTCTCCTCACTTCATATTTTTCCCGACGAGGAACGCGCGATCCTCCCACAAGTGCTTTCCTTACGACATGTTTAGTGAATGGCGCGCACTTTGTTTACAGCTCTAACAGGTTCTCCCTATATAACTAAGTTGCAAATGTTTGCTTGCATAGGAGAGCATGTTCTCAGCGAGATGACTGTCAGAGCCTAGTTTCCTCGAACCTCTTCAAAGCGGTGTTAAAGCATATATATATATTGGCATCAACGCAAAAATCTGAGATCATTTTCCCAACGTAATACTAAGAAGACTTCTAATATGAGCTTGCACATTCCGACCGGGTCTGTGGTACATTCATTCCCCCAATAAAAGAGGAGCAGACAAGCTCAGACCTCGAAAAGAATGTGGGTGCATTACGGAACGTTCCGCTCTTCCCAGAAGCAGAGGAGCGATGATGAGCAAAAGTTTGCCCGAAACAGAGTTCCGCCTATTGCGTGCTTTGACCTCCGGTCACGGTGTGCTTTCTTCGCCTACGTAGTTCCTATGGCCCGCTGCAAATAGAAGCTCGATATTGAGCGGCTCTCAGACTTCCCTGTTTTTACCTGCGCCCTAAAAGCGTGGGTGCGTGCAGTTTGTTGGTCAGGTGCTCATAGCTGTCTTTGCGTGATGACTCTTTGTTCTACTACGCGAAATTATTTCTTGTCAGTGCAGTCGTGTCCATTTGTTTTTTCATTTATTACAGCCCTTCGTGGTCACTGTTCCAGATTACGTACTGGATCTGGTTTTGATTTCATATTTCTATTCTCTCCTGTCTTTGCCCTGCTGCTTGCGATTTCTTATGAGCCAACGGCTTGAGATAAACATCCACAGAGCCCTTCAACATTTGTGGGCATATTGTAATCTTCGTGTGCAGTTTTGACACGCATACTCCCCGTTATTTCTGCTGAACGCTACTGTGAATTTAAAGATGTATCAAAAAATGAATAATTTTCTGCGTCAGGCGTTATTCACAGTGATTATCACAATAATTACACTAATACATGATTGAAGAGATTGGTGATTGCCATCATTTTGTTGCGTGTTTCGTTGGCATATAGTTTGCGTGCTGTTATAAATATGACTACAATTTTGTGCTCCTAATTATTTTGCGCGTGTAAATATAGGCTCGTGCGGGAAAATGTACTCTATACTTTGTATATTGGTTTACATGCACATGTAGGGATACTATTCGTGTGGTAATGCCCTTCACTTCAACGGAAATAAAAATTGCACAATACTGACTAAATAGGTAGATAAAACAGGGTGGTGATAAAAAACGAAATGGAAACTTGTCAAGTCACTTACTTAAGCAGCTTTTTTTTTCCATTCCCCATGTTCATGGAGAGCATAAATATTTGATTTGGTGCTTTTTAGTAAAGCAAATTGAAGTTATGATCCGCTATTGTGAAGGTAACGAAAAGTATATTGTAGGCAATGACGACTTGAACGTGGAAATAAACGCATGAGCTCAGGGTAAGGTAGCGACCGATGATTTAGACGACGACTGTGTGAAACGTAGGGCTAGAGATTAGGCGGGCTGTATTAGGTAAGTATTTCACGTTAACAATAGCAACTATCAAGCGTCCGTATAGAAAAAAGCAAGTTACTCTACCTTCGGGTTTTCAAGGATGGCCAAAACATTTCAAGCCTGACCAAACCTGTGTAAAGGGAGTTGATGAAAAGCGCAAGAAAAAGTGAAGAAAAACTATTTGCACTACATTTATGGTATAATGAGGCAGCAGCATAGGAGAAAAGAAAATACGAGCGTTAAGAGTGTCCTGTAAGAACCCAGGATGAAAACTGAGCATTCGGTGGGCCTACGACGCTCAGCGAAGAAGATAGCCTCTAGTATAAAAGAATGAGGTGAAGAAAAAAAGATAAATTATGCAGCGTACGGCGGAGAGTATGCGGGATGGATGACCTAAAGGGATGCGCGCAAATATTGCGGCTGTACCGTGCATAGAGAAGGAATGGAAAGAGCTTCTTTCCTGACGTGAATACATGATGCTTCTGGTGCTTCTATAATTTAAATATTTCAATTCTAATTTCAATTCAATTTCTTACTTTTTTCTGGCCATTCACAATATTGCTGTTTTTTTTTCTTTTTTTTTTGCTGTGAGAAAGGCAATCTAGAATTCTTCCGGTCTCTAAAATTGAATCTGTCTACACCACTTCGCAAAGGTAATTCTCTCCAATGCTGTGACACCCGACTCGTTCTTTGAGTTAGTTCGCCAGCAAATGTACTACAGAGACGCGCAATATTATGCAAAGTCAGTGTGTTGCAAATGGGTATTTTGCTCTAGTTTAGTTGCTTCCCCTATACATGCAATATTCGCGTCATAGACTCTCGCAAATTATGACTTGTATTTTTTGATCGTCATTTTTTCGCTCGGATTTGCCGCGCCAAATTCCGTGTAAACTTGATTCCCTTCTTGCTTAATCAGTCTCGGTCATTTTCATTTTGCTTATTCTTTCATAGTCAATATCATTAGCAGACGATTGAACGTTGAAGAGATGATTATGATCTCAGCCGTCTTCGTGCCAGTCCCACATCTTTTCTATAAGCGTAGGATAATATTGGTCCATATCCTGTTTTCTACCCGCCAGTCGGGGTATGTAATTGTCACTGGAAGTCCTGTGACGTCTGATCACGGATATTTTTCTGAAAAACGTATATTTTTAAAGCCCATAATGTACATAAATGGTTACGCTCAGAGAATTAGCTGGCACTACTCTCCACGCTCCTTCTTTTACTGCCGGTTGGTGCATGGGCGGGAGTAAGTGGCAACTGCTGCTCTCCATTATCGATTAGCTTGGGCGTTAGTGGGCCGCGCCCTCTGCTCAAGGTTCCTCGGAGGAAAATACCGAAGGCCGCTCTCCAGCCGGCGATACCTTATCTCGCCCAGCGTGGATAAAAATGCCCTTTGGGTTCTACGTACAGATGCCGACATAGGTAAACGGAGCACGTTTTTTAACGAAAATTAAAATCACACCTTCTGCACTTTAGATAACAAAACAATACTAGTTCAAGGGAAAGAGCACTGGTATCTACTACCTGTTCGCACATACCACGTCTGCCTGTTTCAATTATATAACGGGTGAAAAATAGTAGAATGAAAAAGTGTGCTCAGTTTGATCAGGCACCTATTCGAACGCACTGCTTTTTGCTCATGCTCAGGGCTAGTCAACGTGCTCTGCGGCTGCACAGATGTCCTGCCTATCTTAGCATTGCTCTGGTCTCTTGGCAGGTCTTCAACACGTGTTATAGGTGCAAGTATAACCGTCAGATATTTCATGCGCAGTGACGTTCATTCGGGCTTGTTCTGTTTCTTACACTAAAATCTTTGAGTCTATGTCTTTTGTGTATTCGAGGTGTTGCTTCTCATTCTTTCTTTAGTTAGTTGCTTGAGAAAGTTAGTTCTTTTCTGTAAATTAGTTCTTCTCTGCAGCCGTTAATGTATGAAGATGTCAATGTACGCATTTAGGGATCCCTTGGCTTCGGCCCTGCACTTTTATAGAGTTTAGTAGGTGGCATCTGGAGTCGTGATGTGTGCAACGGCATTCTCTCGCACGGAGCAGGTTCGTGGAATTTGGCCATCGAAAAACATAGCACATGATGTGTGCAAACGGCATTCTCTCGCACGGAGCAGGTTCGGGGAATTGACTCAACGAAAAACAGCGTTTTGACAGGACAAGGAATACAAGGACAGGACAGAGCTACAGCTCATAACAGAGTGAAACTGTAAACCGCAAAATGTCCCAGCACTAAATATTTACACTCGTCCGCATACCTAAAAAAATGTAAACGCACATCACTAAAAAGACACAAAAAAAACGAAAGGAGAGCTGCAACAGCTCACGAAAATTGGTGCAACTTCAAGTACATCCTCAAAACTTTTTTTTCCGTTAGATAAACCGATAATGCGCTAATGCACGTGTCCCTACTGCATTTCGCAATTTCATGCGCTTACAAAATTTCCTTCGCTAATGGATCTTCACCGCTTCCCAAGAAAATTGTACGGTTCATTTGATATGATATGGGGATCGAACATGACACTCGCTTCTCTTTATAATTACTTTGCGCGGAGAAAGATGCTTATTGTTTTCGAATATCTTTAGTCTCGTTTAATCCTACCGTCTTGTTGTGCATCTGGGATGCCTCTACCAATGCTCCTTTAGGTTAATTGTCTCTGCTCAAAATGTCCTTTTGCGTCGGTCAAGTTATTTTACTTCCTATTCATAGTTGTTATTTCCTGTTCGTGCGTAAATTTGCATAACATAACTAGCCTGTTGATAGGAAAAGCGATGACTGCTGTCATAAGACGGGAAATAATTTAAATGTATAGAATCTAACGGCCGGAGCAAGGTTCGAAACCGCACCTTGATTTACAGATCTAATCCACTGGCTGGTGCTTGACATCATTACACCAACGATTCAGTTCATATTCCTTGCACGGCATTTGTTACACGCGGGTATTTACACGTTAGGGTCTAAGTATATTTGCATGTAACCAAATATTCAATAAGGTGCCCTTTATTAGCCCAGTGAAAGCGCCTAAATTATCTTTACGACTCTGACCTGAGATTTTGTTTTCGCTTTACAAGTTCATTTACAAGCGATACATCTTTTGTCAGCTAATTATTTACTGGCTTGAAAGTGAACTACCGGCGCTAAAGTTGTAGATCACTTTAAAAACCAGCTGACGCAAAAGTTTGCATTTAGCTAACGCTTGCGTAAAGCAGTTGTTTAACTCGCTTTGTAGCAATGCTCACTCTGTAAAGAAGCTTAGTAGTGACTGCGGTTAGACTTCAGCTATTCGGGGCCCATCTTAGAGAAAACGTTTTGCTTTTCTATAGACCGTCTCCCCGGTCTGCATTTCGCCGTTGCACTAAAGATACATATGTTCCAGGGGCTCGTCACGAGGCAGTTTTCGTTTAAGCTGAAAACGAAGCTGATAAACAGTTCAATCATTCAAACATTAAAGCGGTCTGTTTTTCAAAACGAACTGGAAGCTTTACTTTAGCATTTCGTTCTCCTGATGACAATAACAAAACTACTGTAAGTAAATTGAGTTATTTAATTTCTTTTGCTAGTTGAGCATAACGCAGCACATTATTTTCTTTGTATAGTAATTTGGTAATGAAGTAAATTTTTAATCTTGGCAATTTAGCAGTGTCATTAATTGATTACTTCCTAAAGAGCTTCTCAAACTTGACAGCTGCTCTTTGCGTCAGCGAAGCATTGCTCACTTTCATTCCTGTAGGGCAGCTGAGAAGCAGGGACCATACTTGATGTGTCGAGGCGAGTGCAACAGCGGGAATGCTCACGTCGCGAAAAACACCCAAGCCCAAGGGCGCAATACCTCCCTTATGTGCAAATGACCCACAGACTTCAAAATATTGTGAGCCCTCCACGGATCTTCTTTCATTTGTACATACCATGATCTTCTTCCTCTTGTGCATACCATTATCATCGTCCTGCGGCGCCGGCTCCGGCACGCGCTTGGGTTTTGTCCATCGGAATAAAGGCCAGACACGGCATCCCTTGCCTTGCCGTCTCGACCTGGCCTTCTTCCACAATATGTCTAAACCTCACGGAGAATACATCCCATGTTACATCGGCCGAGGAGAATGCGCTTCCGGCTGGGTTCGTCACGACTAACAGAGGTGCAGAGAGGTTTGCGTAAGCGTGCGGGGCCGAATATTCGCAAACGGAAGTTGACAGTAGCTCTAAAGAAAAAAATAAGCTCTCTCCGAGGCTTGAAACTTTCCGGACAGTGTCACAGCCATGCGCTGGGGTGGTCGCTTATTTCTTTGTGAACGCAGTGAAGACTGTGATGCCTTTATTTTTTTTCTATCTCGTCCACACGTCACCTTACCTCTGTAATGACCTGATATATTAAAGAGGGGGGGGGGGGGGGCGGAGGGAGTGCGCGGGGTGGTTGAATAGCACCACTGCGCGGACAGAAGGAGAGCCGTGTATGTGTGTCTTGGGACTTGTTCTGCTGCAGACCAAATCTGGAGATTGCTGCTTGTTTGGACACCTGCAATCGCACAGCTAGATGGAGTCAAAAGGATGACGTTGGAAGCGGGGCTAGCAACAAAGGAGAGACCGTGATGTTTAGAAAGTTCTCCACAAGGGACACACGCTCCTGCTGCAGGTGTCCCCCAACGATACCAGCTTGTTAGCGAAGTTAGGAAAGCCCGCTGAACGACCGCGGATTTCCAAAAACTTCTGCAATCATCGTTTCTTGCTCTTTACGATGACGGAAAATGTGTGGGCGCGGTGACAATAGAGGGCCTTCTGGGGGACGAACCATGAGAGGAAAAAGCTACGAGCGGACTGCTGAGAGGCTAAAGATATAGCGGACATGGGGGCCATGCCACAAGCAATAACCTGACTTAATGTACATATATACAAATAAAGTCTGCCTTTAGAAATAAATACGTATTCGGCTACATGGGGGTTTGGAGGAATTGGTTCAGAAGAGAGATGGCTTTGTTGAGCTGTGCGAATTGTCCGGCAGGTCGGAGCTTAAAGGGAAGATTAAAAGATGTAGGTGTACAGTTTTGACAGGGCGTCTGGCGCATATTTTTATCGTAAAATGATAAACAAAAATGTATCTGGTATTACCAGAATCGTACAGTGATATGCCTCCGAACAAAAATATAGGCTCTTGCTCGATTTCAAACTCGAGTTCGATTTCAAAAGTCTGTTGCAGTCGCATCTGGTCGACATGAAGTTTCCACCGGCCACATTCTGCCCGAACTCGTCATAAATGCATGTTCTCGCCGATTTTGAGTGAACGTGGTTCAGTTGCTGCAGAAAGAATTTACGGCAGTCGTGATGTCGGGGAAGCGAGATTACGTTCTCTCATCGGTAGGGCCCTCTGAGCAGCGTCACCTGTCGACAGATAGCAGAAATATCGTAAAATTGAATAAGAGCGCATTTAAAGCCTGCCGTAGTCCTTGCTTTCATGGCGCAGTGGATTGACAGTACTTACCTAAGCGCTGACCGCATACAACATCTGTTAGAATCCTCGAAGTGAAACGTTTTTTTATTTTTATTTCCACACAACGTTAAAATAAGCTGGTTGGTTGGTTGGTTGGTTTGTGGGGTTTAACGTCCCAAAGCGACTCAGGCTATGAGAGACGCCGTAGTGGAGGACTCCGGAAATTTCGACCACCTGGGGTTCTTTAACGTGCACTACCAAGGTCTAACCGGGGTGCTGTTACCCTTTAGGTTGCATTCTGTGATATTTTTAATTCCAATAGCCGCCAAAACCAGCCGTGAACAGAACCACTAGCTGACAGAATGACAACGGTAACACCAATAAATTAGCTTAACGTAATCCTTTTCGGCTTTCAGAGAGTATATGTTACCTTAAGGTTGCGTTCAGAGACACCTCTCGGTTAAAATCGCTGTTTACCCCGCTTACAGCGAACCAATGAGGAGAAAGAAGTTGGGGGACCCTACCATTGAGGAGACAAAATTACGTGTCGGGGGTCGAGAGGAGTCCAACCGATGCCCTATCCCGTGGATGATACATGTCCATGGCTTAAAGCAGTCCTTTAACTCGTCCATGCAATCAATAACGATTTTTCATGGATCTTCAGACCATTCCTGTGCAAAGGAAGCTTGTGTCGCTTCGCCAAACTCGTGGCATACATCATATTGGTCGTTGGGCTCTGACGTATAGGCATAATGGCATATCACTTCGGGGCTCTGACGCAAGAGTGGACGCTTCCGTCTGCATCATTGCTGCTTTCGCCGTTTGATATTTTTACAAGACTCAGCTTGCTGTGCTGCTCCATCGTTTCTTGTTCTGTATTCAGTGATTACATTGAACAATGTGTATAAATTTCCCTGCGTGGTGGAAGAACTAGCGTGCGGCTTTACATGATGGGCGCTCTGCTTGAGCGCGTTCCACTTTCGTATGCAGGCCTTTTAAATGCGCTCATTCTTCTGGTAGGAACTACATTTTACATCCTTCATACGACACGTAGAAGCGGAACGCTTCCCGAAGCAGTGTCAGCGGACTGAAGTGTGACGCAGCTTACCAGGGTTGTTTTGAGCCCGCGTACCATGTCTGCTGTTCGTCTAGAACAGCAGACACTAGAACTAGAGCGGAGTCAGCTGATGGCGCTCGGAGTTCAGCCTGTTGATGCCGTGCTGACTCGGCCGCTAACGAGAAGTCCAAAGCCTTGGGAACCATGATGTCTTTTTAGCTGAAAGGCCACTACTGCAAGATCAAGTTCCGAACACCACACATCAGTCAGTCGTGAAGCATCACGTCGAGTGACAGTGTGGTTGATGTCTGGCCTGAGCGACCCGCAGCAGTCGAAGTGGATGATGACGTGTCAATTCCGCAAAATATATAGTGCTTGCGCCAGAGTTGCATCCCTCAGTGATTCGCTTCTGTTCCGTTAGTATTGCGAAAATAACACGGATGGCAGCTGAGTCACGTTTCTTGAACTGGTGGTGTCCGACGAGCTCCGAAGGCCTGTTGCCAAAGTGATGGTTCAACGGAAGAACCAACTCTTTGTAGCTATACCTCCGGCGGGTGTTTGGGTAGTAGCAAAGCACGCATGAATCTGTATGTGCGCTCAAAGTATTGGCTTAGGAGCAGCGCCCGCTTCTTCGCCGCAGCAGTAACGTCGTTAGCCTCGAAACAACTCGAGACATTCCAGCCAGGTGACCAGCCGGAGCCTTCTTCGAATTCCTCAATCCTGACGTTACCCATGCTGCCGGAAAAGCAGCTGGGTTAGTTGCCCCATCGCCGGTATTGTGCAGGCGGCAATGGGGCCGATACAGGATTTATACCGAGAACAGGGCAGCTGCCCATAGCCTGACCTGGTCAAGCGAGCGCACCAGAACGTTCTTCGCGTTATGTTGTGCCCTCAGATAATGGCAATACGCTCATACTTCGTCGTCGTCGTCAGGCACCAGCAGGACCCCTGGAGGGATATACCACAGTTTTTACGCCAAATAAGTGTCAGATAGTAGGGGCGCGTTTTGATAGATCGGGGCTTACGCCTGTGGCAAAATTCTTTGAATGAGGACCATGAAAACGGTAGCCATTCAGGCTCTCGGGGTAAAACCTCCACAGCGTAGCCTAAGTACCCCCAATTTTTTCTTTCTCACTCACAACTGCGAAGCTATCAAATAGATGCGCATTACGCTCTAACAATACAAAAGTGAATTATAGAAACAGCTTAGAGGAAGTTTAAGCGAAAGACGCTGGAAAAATCTCAACTCTTTCAGCGTACAGAAGCTAAAGCGGCTGATCTTTCCCGCATTTAAAAAAAATTGTCCTCATAAAGGGGATATCTAGTGGCCAGCGTTGATGGACGAATATTCACTAAAAAGAAAAAAATTGAGTGTCAGAATCAAATACTTCGTTTTAAAATAGGCCTACAAGAATAGATGTCATTCACCTATCTAATAAAGATCAGACTGCAATGAAATATGAATTTCGCTGTGTCTCACGAAACATTACGATAATGACCAACAACAGCCAGCCTTTTACCTCTATGGCTCGGCGCCCACCAGTATGCAATTATCGTGAAGACTTTGATAAAACGGGTAAGTGTCAAAAAAGATAGAAAACGTACGTGAGAAAATAAGATTGTCGTTCCCTGAATTGCATGCAACCTAGCAAGAAACCCATTCTCACTTCAGGAGAATGAATGATTTGGCAAAACACAACAAAATTGGATTCAGATATTTCAGAAAGAAAACGAAGGTTACTTATAAGGTTTGCAAAGATGGAAGCTTGGGCGAGTTGGTGACGGTTTTCTTGCAACATAGCGTGAAACAGACAGGGATACAGCAAGACACACGGGACGGGCGCTATTTATAAGTATTTTATAAACATAAGTTTATAATATTTTAAAAATATTTAAATTTTATAATAAATTTATAATATTGTTTATATATAGCTTATAAATATTTATAAATATAAAGACTCATTCGAACGGGTTTTGCAATAGAAGCACGAAGTTTCACGCGAGCCGGGCATCGTCAGTCGAATTCATGAAAGTTTTGCCCGTTATCTCTAACTTGGACAATACATTAGCACCATCACATTCCTGCCCGTCATGATTGATATGTTGCTTTCTTTTTGAGATGCTACGTTTTTTTTTTTTTTTTTTACTCATCAGCCCCCGTGTTTCCATGGTGTCTTTGCACCTTAGGAACTCCTGCAGAAAGTACCGTGAGAATGGTGGATTAACACGTCGTCGTCTAAGACATACCAGAGCAAAGCTATCTCGTTATCACACATCCTAATTAATCCGATTTCTCGTAATTAGGTTTCTTACCCAGTTACCGTGGGTACACCTTATCAGCTCGATGAAGTTAAGGCAGGCATGCAGTTTTCTTCCCTTGCTCTGTGCTAAAACGTACTTACTTAATTACACGATAATTGTATGTCGTTAAACCAGCTCCTGCGTAGAGACCTTGGAACTTTTTTGAAAGCCTGCTTTTTGTTTTGAAAACAATTTTTCCTGGAGCCGAAGATGGCGTAGACAGGAAGGAGGAGGAAGGAAGGCAGGGATGTTATACAGAAAGGCTTCCGGTTGGCCACTCTACACTCGGGAAAATGGAATAACCTGATTAAAGAGGAGAAGCGAAATGGAAGTGGAGCGCACTCACAATTTATCACTCAAGCCCGTGGCTGTCAGGTAAGCCAACAGTAACCGAATAAGGTATAAGCAGACGGAGGTGCATTCAGTGAAATAATATGTCTTTTACGACCAAAAGTGTGACTAGAGATTTTTCGTAGATCGAGGCGATAAAAGCTCTAAAGAATAGCATTCTTTTAGCAATTATTTTAAACAAAGGAAGGGTTTACAAATTTTCTGTCCCACCAAAATATTTGCTGTCGAAAGTAAGCTGTTATGCGCATACGTGAGCGCAGTACTGTTCAAGCTGCTTCGCGGCAAAGGAGACTCGCTAACACAAAGTGCAACCGCGGCCTGTAAACAGAAGCTTGATTCTGAAACGCAGAACTTATTCAGCCAGTGCGTACACGCTTGCGGTGGTAGGCGTGGTTTGTATATGCACAAACAGGAGAGTCTACAGGGAGATTTATGGCAGGTGGGCGACTAGGAGTGTAGGTGTTGTGAAGTTCGCAGGCTCTTATAAATGTCGATATTAGGCAATGTTACAATAATGAACATCGGTTTGCTGATGTCCTTACCATGCTTAGTAACTCGATGCAAGAAGTGCGATGCAGCATCGAGGTTTATTCAGCTGAACTGAGTGGAACAATGAAAAAAAAAAAAGATAGTCCGAACACTAAATTAGAATTCGGCGGTCTAGGACGGGAACGGCGGTCTAGGACGGGAGCAGCAGTTTATGACGGTTTTCGAGACGCTGCATGTGATAAGGAAGTGTATTTACCTAATGCCAGTTGCGACAGCAAGGGTGAGTAACACAAGGTAAATTAATAGAAGCTAGAACGGGCCCATTCCACGCTACTCTTTTCAGCATATCGGAAGTAACATGTACAAAGAACTGTAACATACTAGTATTGAATACGGCGAAAGAATTCAAAATTTAACAATGTGTTCAGTCCGAGCGAAACAGGAGATAATCGCGAAAATATAAATTTATAACATAAACGAAGAAGAGGTTTGGAACTCTCGTGTCTCTCTCAAAAAACTCAATCCGAATTCAAAGCGCCAGCGTGACTGGTTCTTGTCATGTATTCTCGTGATGCTTCAAACAGGCCGACAACATTTGTCTAGTTATATCAACTGGAAAAGGCGGGGTCATTTGTCGTTCGCACTCAGCGCCGACAGTACGCCGACCATGGAAACGCCGGATATTCCGGGAAGTGGCACTCTTAAAGCTTTAGCTTTAAAACAAGGTGTTCACGGTCTGTTTTATTTGTTTTAAAGGACACCTTCATGGCATTCTGGCGGGCTTTAGTTCACAAGCTCTCACCTTCTCATCTCACCTCCTGCCGACGTAGGCTAAGAAGAAGAAATTGCGTACCGGCCTTTTCAACACCGACAAGAATGCGGGTCCAGGCTGGAATAGGTTCTCAAAGATCGCTTCATTGGATAGAACGTCTGACAGTGATTGCTTGAAAGACACGCTCAAGTATGCAGCGCGATATATTGGCCCCCCTTCCACATTGTATTATTTCGCAAATACTTTTGCGCACATTTTCCTTATCGCTTGTTCTATTCTGGCACGTCCATGGTCCCGGAGTAGCTGTCGTGTGAGCTGATATGGTATTTTATAAGAGCTGCTCTCCTCGTCATTTTCTGTGCTGCATTCCGGCGAAAGGCGAAGCTGTCAACCGATGGTAGCGACGTTTTCTTAAGGTTTATTTTCCTATCCTGTTCAGGACGTTGGCACAATCATGGCAGGTTTCCACGGCCCCGGCTGGGAACAGCTTCAACGGACAATCGTGCATTGGCAGGGTTTGGCGGACAGACACCGCTACTCTCGGTCGATGCGACCGATAGAGTTGTTTGAAACAAATAAAGACGCTTTCTTCCTTTCGCGCTAGATATCGATCCTAAGTATTTCGTCAGCTCGCTCAAGCTTTTACTCTCAATATCTAAAATCGGAACGAAAGTGTTCCCAGAAAATATTTCAAAAATTTGAAGTAGTTCCGGTTGCCTATTTAGTTGAAATAAGCGTGACCGAATTCCAGGTCATTTATGATGTTGTTCTTTATATGGCGCTCCTGTGACACATGACACGCTGTAGCCACTTGAAGCCAGTCAGGACCCAAAATAAATAAAATAAATAGGTTACATCTAGCCGAAGAACAGAAGTAAAACCTCATTGAACATCCTATAGGCTTAGCGAGCAACATTACATCGAGGAGCTCAAATATAACCGGACTTTTCAGCAGATAGCAAACATAGGTGGTGCTCCTAAAGGTACCTTCTAGTTTGAGAGTGTGTCTGAGCTTACAAGCGCAACCTAATTCATACAAATGCTGAACGTCGCAAGAAAAGGTCTCTAATAAGGTTAGAGAAAAATTAGACTTGGAGCGTCTGCCAAGTGGCTGTCTTTCTTTCTTTCTTGTGTTACTATTCTTTCAGGTAGTAATCACATGTGTTTCACATGATCTTTCAATAGGACTTGAACTTTTCAGCCCTCTGTCGAACCCTTTCCAGTTAGTTGGATTTCATCTTCCGTCATTCGAAGCCATCTAAGTTTCCATTCACAGTCTGAAAAACTGTACTATTTTTCAGTGTGTACAACCGACAATAAAAGTAGACTGAAACTACAGGCCTCGTTTAGCCTGATAGATGCACTGGTTGTCTTCCATACTAAGAAAGCACATCTGTGGAGTCAGTTTGTGCGGTTTTTATTTTTCTTTTACGTGCTTTCTTCCGATTCGCTTTCTATCTTTTATATTCATATTTTTACGCCCCCTCTCCTTTTCCCTTTACTTCCAGCTCAGGATCCACAGACGGGGCCGGTTTCGCGTTGAAGTTTTTGCTTTCCTCTTTCCTTTGTGTCACGGAAAGTAACAGGATATAATATTATAGGCAAGAACTTCACCTGTTATATACAGCAACCTTTACCGCTGTGTTATATTTGGGTCGATTGTCCAAAGAGAACAAACTGGAAAAGTATGAGCCGCATGCGCTTGCCACTACATTTTCAAAATCTGCTTGTTCGGCCATTGCTAAAGGCAGAGTGCATTTCCCTACACAAATTCACCTTGATGCAATTCGTTTTTTGTGACAGCACACTTTGCCGCAGATTTTCTAGCAAGTAGTGATCTTTATTCGAATATGATTGTATTTTTTTAGGATGCTCTTCCATTGACAGCGTCATCGACCTTGTGGGGCAGTAGAAAACGAAGAGCATCACCGTCGACTAGTGGCTGCTGTTTTTTAGATATAAAAGGGGCTTACGAAAACGCCCTCCATGAAGCTATTCTTGATGGGACTTGACGACTTCGGAGTTGGCGGCCGGCTGTACCTGTAGATTGTGAGCTTTCTCAACGGCCGCTCTGTTTACATGACTACGCCTGGTGGAGGTACTACCTGCTATCAAGTTGGTCGTGGAGGTCCACAGGGAGGAGTCCTCAGTCTAATTTTATTTACCTTTGCGCTAATTGACCTGCTGAGTAATCTGACAACTAATATCCATCAGTGCATATGCTCAGCATCTTGGCTTCTGGTTCGACGCACCCACACCTACGTGCGAGATTGCAACGAACTGTGTCAACGACATCGATGTACTTACGCGTCAAGGCCTGCTTTTAGCAGCACAACATGCGTATTCTTCGCATTTGTGCGAATATGTTTGTGCCAAAAATATGTTAGCCTTCATCCTATTACTCTTCATGGAGTTGATATTGTAAGTCTCAAATCTTAAGTTCTTGGAGGTAACTATTTACCGCGGACTATCATGTTCGAAACATACTATCATGGTAAAGAAAAACTAATCAATTTTTCCCATGTTCTTTGTTTCACAGCTAGTATAAAATGAGGTCCAAATGAGAGCTCTTTACTAAGACTTCACGAAACTGGTGTCTACATCCGGTACAGTCTCCCAGTACTCTCTAATATAGGTATTTTCCGCTTGCTGACTTTGGAGAGCGTGTAAGCGCAGGTACTGAAAGTATGCCTTGCACTCCCCTGATGCACCTTCAACAAAGGCACAATTGAAGAGGCAAATGCTCGCCCAATATCCATACACTTGTCACCCGAACCACTTCATGTATATTTAAGAGCACTTACCCGACGCCTTTTTCAATCACTGAGCAAGATTCTGGACGAATGGCAAGACTGCAATTTCACAAGCGCACTCCACTGTAATCAGTCGCAAATAGCAACACATATGCCCTTCCATATCGTCCCGCCCAACCACGATCAGTGATGGATAAACCTTTCGTGCACCTGCGTGTTCCCGGCATACTGAAGATATCAATAGTACCGCTTAGTGAGCTGAAACTTTTTCTAGCGCCCATCTGGTGAGAATATCTTAATTATACTCACGTGTACATTGACGTCTGTGTCAGCACAGACATCCGTTGCAACTGTGATCATAGCCGCTCAAAAAACTACTCTGGATTTCCTTTTCGGACATACTTCTACATCCACCGCTGCTGAAATTGTAGCCCTTCGGAAATCTATCCGCAACATATGTGGGGAACCACCTCAAAAATGGTGTATATTCATGGACTCAAAGACTGCACTGCAAATTTTAGCAATTCCTTACGCCACACCAACGTCCAGTCTCTGGTACTAAACATTATGGAGCTCCTTTCGCCTGCCCGACTACAAGGCACCAAGATAATGTTTCAATATATGCCTGCCCACCGCCGGCTCAGTGCAAATGAACAGGCAGATGTTGAAGCAAAAAGTGCCCTCAGCAGTGGCCTCCAAACAGCTCTGCATTTTTCAAGAGCCGACACGATATGTCTTCTAATGAACTTTAAAAGAATGCTACCTCAGCATGCTGGTCCGAGCCATACTCCGGACACGTTCATCTAAGAATGCTCGATCGAACACTAACATTTTATGTTCCGCGCGAAATTCGGGCCATCATGCATGCTTGTTACATAAACTGCGTTTAAACATGGCACTCACGTGCAGGTACTTGCTTTTAATTGGACACGTGGACTCGCCGAAATGTTCAACTTGTGGCATCAACGAGAGTATGGAGCAAATTTTATTTGTTCCAGCGTCCAACAACGAACAAGCAGCGTGGAAGCAAGAAGAAGAAGAGCGTTTATTCCAGATTGCATGCTGGTATTGATAGCCTACAAGCGGCTGCATGATAAAAGCCAGAGCACATGCGCGACTGATACATTACATCTTCCTCGGTGTAATCTTTTTAATTCTGAGAGCACAATACGCGACACTTGTTGGAAATTCTGGTCGTAGTGAAGACGATTGGGCTGTCTCTTTTGTCGGGTGGATCGCCTTGGCACAAATTGAGTGGGCTGTATTGTAGACTGCGATGCTTCCACGTTTTCCTGGGAAATGTCTTCGCTGCCAGAGTCATCTTCCGTTAAGTCGCTTCGGAATGGCTCACGTGTGGCTAGAAGACGTTGTCGGTTGCGTCGAAGCACTTTGTTGTCCTCTGTAAGGACGCGATAAGACCTTGGTGCTACCAGGCCCATGACTCGAGCCTTGCAGTCCCATGCATTCCCTCGTACTCTTACAACTGCATCTTTTTTTAGTTCAGGCAGATTTTTCCCTTTTGAGGGCCTTTGCTGGCGTGGTTGGCGCCGGGACTTCTGTTGACTGGAGCATGACACGAAGTCTGGTAGCCGAGTGCGTAACTTTCTGCCTTGGTGAAGCTCTCCAGGGGACCGGCCTTCGGCTAGTGGAGTCTAGCGATAACCGAGAAGGCCCAACCAGAAGTCCTCGTTTAGTTCGCCAGTCTTCTTCATTATTCGTTTGACAATCTGGACTCCCTTCTCGGCGAGGCCATTGGACCGTGGGAATCGCAGACTGGACGTGACATGCTTGAAGTCGTACCTAGAGGCTAACAAAGCAAATTCATGTGATGAAAACTGAGGACCGTTGTCAGTGCAGACTTCCAACGGAACCCCATACAGTGCAATAATTGAGCTAAGCTTAGCAATGACAGTGCATGTCGTTGTGTCAGTAAACTTTTCGACTTCAGGGAAGTTTGAAAACGCATCGAACACGCACAGGTAGGAGTTTCCGCCGTACATAAAGATGTCAACACCCACCCTGTACCAGGCATGGCCTGGGATCGGCCTAAGCAGCACTGGTTCGGTTTCTTGTTTGTAAGCGTATTTTTGACAAACAGAACAGGTCTTCACCATGGTTTCAATGTCCGTATTCAGTCTCGGCCAGAATACCAAGCGACGGGCTTTCGCTTTGCACTTATTTATGCCTAAGTAACCTTCATGAATACGACCCAGTATTTCAGCTCTCATATTCTTCGGAATGATGACCTTTGTCCCCTTCATAATAAAACCCTTAACTTCTGATAACTCAGGACCAAAGGTTTCATCGAGCCTTCAATTTCTTCTTCATTCCTTAGTTGCCGTAACACTGTTTGTAAGTCTGGGTCAGAGGTTGTCGCTTCTGCCAGTCGATCAAACATTTTCTTGCTCCTCAGCTCTAAAGTCACGCTCACTGCATGAACGTCGACGTCTTCAGTGAAGTCATCACGTTCCCTTGGAACGGCTAGCGACGATCTTGACAGCATATCGGCCAGAAACAGCTGTTTGCCTGGAACAAAGTGAAGAACGTAATCGTATCTTAGCAAGCGCAGGAAAAATCGTTGCAGTCTTGGTGGCATGTCACCAATGGCTTTCGAAGCAATTGCTATCAGAGGTCTGTGGTCTGTTTTGATGGCGAACTTGCGGCCGTAAACGAAATGAAAAAAATTTTCACAGCCGAAAGTAATGGCCATTGCTTCTTTCTCAATTTGCGCGTATCTTTGTTCTGCCTCCGTCATTTTGCGTGATGCATAGGCGACCGGCCGCCAATTACCACACTAGTTCTGAAGAAGGGCAGCACCAATCCCATTTTTTGAAGCATCAACCACGATCTTGGTCTCTTTAGCAGGATCGAAAATGGCTAGCAAAGGAGGACCACTCAGTGCGTCACAGACAGCTTGCCATTCCTTTTTTCTTGCTGCAACAAACGGACTCACCCAATAAGTGGTGTTCGGTGACTTTGGCCACGATGCCAGCCCGCTCCATCCGATCCAACTCTTCTCGCAGGGGCTCGAGCAACGCCAAGGGCACCCGTCGCACCGGCTGGACTACCGGTGTTCCATCCTCGCGCAGAACCATGTGGTAAGGGCGTGCTAGGCAGCCGATGCCCTGAAACAACTCGGGAAATTCCTTAACCACTTGGTCAGTGCTGTTCATATGCACAGTATTCACAGAACGCGACAACAGACCTACGCTTCACTTGCAGATAGTTTCAATATGGCCTGGTTGCCCTCTTTTGACAATGAAGAAGTCGAAGTACCCAATTTGGTCGTTCACAACCACTTGGAGCTTAGCCACGCCGATGTGCTTTATAACGTCACCGGTGTATGAGCGGAGGACGGAGGGGCTTGCTCTTAAACCAGACTTCGCTTTGAGCCTTTGAAAAACGGAGTAAGGCAATAAATTCGCTTGCGAGCCTGTGTCTACTTTCAGAGACACTGCTTGGGAAGCCA
Source organism: Amblyomma maculatum (assembly GCF_055883805.1). Taxonomy (NCBI): domain Eukaryota; kingdom Metazoa; phylum Arthropoda; class Arachnida; order Ixodida; family Ixodidae; genus Amblyomma; species Amblyomma maculatum. Next base: position 55,533,339 of record NC_139354.1, read on the forward strand.
CTCTAGCGTGAATGACCCAATCAACTCTGTTGTCTAAGCAGACGTCGAGTATTTCAAAACCTTCCTGCTCGCCGCGTACTTCGCTTACTTGAGAGACGTTTTTGCAACAGGCCGAAAACTGGTTAGCGCGACGGCGCCGGAAGCATGTTTTGCCGAACGCTGGGCATCTGCCGCGTGCGTGGACACGGTTGCACTTGGAGCATTTGAACTGCCGGCGTGTTTTTATACGAGCAACTACCTGTTCTAGTTGAGCCTCGTCCTGCCCTGAACATTCTGCACACTGTTCACAGGCTGAAAAGTTGCCTTGCTGGCGCGTTTCAATTCGTGCTACTTGCTTCTCCGCTTGAGCCCATGTATTGTTTTGTTCGGCGCATACCTCTCCAGCCTTGCAAATTTCCTCCGCCCTCATTAAAGTAAAGTCCTTAACTTTCAGCATCTTTTCGCGCAATTTCGGATTATTTGTGCCGAAGACAGCCTGGTCCCTGACCATGGAGTCACTCAAGGTTCCAAAATTGCAGCTTCGTGCAAGTCTCTTCAAGTCCCGTGAAAAGCGTTCGAAGGGTTCGCCCTCAGCTTGAGTTCTTGAACAAAGACATAGCGTTCGAACACTTCGTTTTGCTGCTCTTTGCAATATTCCTCGAGGAGGAGGAGGAAAAACTTTATTTAGCCCTATATTATTTGGCGGTTTTTGGACGTCTTCAGAGATGTCTGCTTGTTCTATCCACAAGAGTCTTCTTCGTCGACTTCGTCCACTTATTCACAATGGTCGGTTGCCCTCAGTCCAGGGCTCCGCTGGCTGGTGCCGCCCGTTGGGCTCGCTGTACCAGACCTTGCTGGTCTTCGCAGCGGTTGCTGGACAGCAGAGCCTCCCATTGCTCCGCACTAGGGTTTAGAATTTTGGGGACCACATCTATGTTTTGACATGCCCATGTGATGTGATATAGTGTTGGTTTTTCATCGCACCACGGACATCTGTCAGCGTATATGGTAGGGTGCATTTTGTTTAGTATGTGTAGGTTTGGGTATGAACCCGTCTGTAATTGTTTCCATATGACAGTTTCCTCTCTGGTGAGAGAACTGTGCGGTGGGGGATATCGCATTCTTCTTCCTCTATAGTTTTCTAGTATGGCCGAGTATGCCTTGGGTGATGGCAAAAGTTCCGCGGACCCGTCGGATGCTCGGAAAGTAGTGTATGCTCGAGCTATCCTGTCAGCCTCTTGGTTCCCTGCCACCCCCATGTGCCCCGGTATCCATATAATTTTGTGTCTGGTCTTGTTTTCTTCGTGGTTTTTAATTCTGTCACTCGCTTTGAGGACTATACGGAGCGCGTGACGGCGAATCCTACCAATTATGAAATTTCGACAGGCTGTTTGAGAGTCCGTGAGTATCGTTAGCGACCGCCCAGCTCTATAGCCCTCCGCCACCGCTAGAGAAATGGCTACTTCCTCGGCCTCTGCTACTGTGCAGTGTCGGATAGAGGCGCCACTGCAATTTTTTTGTGTCCTCCTCTCGAGGACGCGTCTGCATACACGGTCGTGTCTTGAGGAGCGTATGTTTTTTGAATAAAATCGGCCCTTGCTTCTCTTCTACCTTAGTGGAGGTTAGGGTCCATGTTTCTCGGGATTGGAGCTACCTTGAGGGACTTGCGAAGTTCGTCGGGGATTGTTACCGTCCTCGCTATTTCTCGCATCTGCTCACAGTATCCGAGTCTCTGTAAGAGCGCTCTTCCAGTCGTTGTCTGCAGCAGCCTGAGGTTTTGCGACTCAAGTTGCGCCTCGCGTAGTTCTTCGAATGTGTTTTGCAATCCAAGCGCCATGAGCTTTTCTGTAGACGTGTTGCGCGGTAATCGGAGCGCCGTCTTATACGCTTTGCGTAGCAGGGCACCCGCTTGTTGTATTTCACTCTTGTCGAGGCACTGCTAGGGCAGGCTGTACATAATTTGGCTCATTACCAGGTTTCTAACTAGTTTTAGTGTGTCCTCTTCGCGCATGCCATGCCGCCTGTTGGTGATGCGGGTGATCATGCATGTCACTTGTAGCGTTGTTGTTTTCAGCATGGTAAAAGTGTGACTACTGCGTTGGTTCGATTGAACCCACATACCTAATACGAACTTCTTTGTAACAGTTTCATAATCTTCCTTGCTTTCGTTCTCCGAAAACAAAAAGTTGTTGAATACCTCTAGGGCGTCTTCCTCGGCTACGGTGAGCAGCAGTGCGGTTTTGGCTCCTTTCGTCCGTGGTTCTTTCGTCGACTCAGTGGCCTGCAGGAACAGGTCGAAGCACTGCTTGAAGAGGCTCCAGTTCTTCGCGGTGCTACTGGACAGCACCAGCGGCTGCGGTGGCTTCACTAAATCCATCGTGCAGTGCACAGTGACACCACCGCTTCGATCAGCGCGCTACTGCATACTTGAACGCTATCCCACTTCTGACACCATGTTCCAGCGTCCAACAACGAACAAGCAGCGTGGAAGCAAGAAGAAGAGCGTTTATTCCAGACTGCATGCTGGTATTTATAGCCTACAAGCGGCTGCATGATAACGGCCAGAGCGCATGCGCGACTGATACATTACATTATTGGTGTGCCCAGTGTATGTGCGTAAAAGAAATGTGCTAGCCGTTTCTTTGAAGCATTTGGTCCAGAGATCTGTGTCGGAGGAAATGCTGTTGGGCGCAAGGCAGGACAAGGGGAAGAGTGTCCAGGCAGTGCGGGATCACTGCCGTTTTTTGTGAGCCACCTCACTCGATTCGCGTTTGCTAAACGAACTGCTGCGTCTGTATATTTTGATATGCTTCTCCCACTTCATTACCCATCATGATTCTCTTTCTTGTCCCCTTCCCCAGTGCAGAGTAGTAGACCTTTTTTAATCATTCTGGCCAATCTATCTATCTATCTATCTATCTATCTATCTATCTATCTATCTATCTATCTATCTATCTATCTATCTATCTATCTATCTATCTATCTATCTATCTATCTATCTATCTATCTATCTATCTATCTATCTATCTATCTATCTATCTATCTATCTATCTATCTATCTATCTATCTATCTATCTATCTATCTATCTATCTATCTATCTATCTATCTATCTATCTATCTATCTATCTATCTATCTATCTATCTATCTATCTATCTATCTATCTATCTATCTATCTATCTATCTATCTATCTATCTATCTATCTATCTATCTATCTATCTATCTATCTATCTATCTATCTATCTATCTATCTATCTATCTATCTATCTATCTATCTATCTATCTATCTATCTATCTATCTATCTATCTATCTATCTACCTACCTACCTACCTATCTATCTATCTATCTATCTATCTATCTATCTATCTATCTATCTATCTATCTATCTATCTATCTATCTATCTATCTATCTATCTATCTATCTATCTATCTATCTATCTATCTATCTATCTATCTATCTATCTATCTATCTATCTATCTATCTATCTATCTATCTATCTATCTATCTATCTATCTATCTATCTATCTATCTATCTATCTATCTATCTATCTATCTATCTATCTATCTATCTATCTATCTATCTATCTATCTATCTATCTATCTATCTATCTATCTATCTATCTATCTATCTATCTATCTATCTATCTATCTATCTATCTATCTATCTATCTATCTATCTATCTATCTATCTATCTATCTATCTATCTATCTATCTATCTATCTATCTATCTATCTATCTATCTATCTATCTATCTATCTATCTATCTATCTATCTATCTATCTATCTATCTATCTATCTATCTATCTATCTATCTATCTATCTATCTATCTATCTATCTATCTATCTATCTATCTATCTATCTGCTTGTTACTCTATAGTCGTTTCGAACATTGCGTGTAAGGAAACGCTCTTGAGTTTTGATAAGAAGCTACACACCTAAAGCGGCTCTTAACCCAGAAAACAGAGGTATGGAAGCAGGAGTTTCTATTCGCAGTTTAACCCGTTTGCCGAAATCTTGACGCGAACTTTCTTCCCGTTCTTGTAAGCTTGTATAACGAGCAGCTCTAATGTTATTAGAAATCGTTTCACTATTTAAATAATGAACTCCAGATCAACATGAGAGTTATGCTGTAGAATGAGCAATTGGTGTTTTTGAATTGAAATTCTAACCATAATATTGATCAGGCTTCTATAGCGCTTAACAATAAACATATCACACAGATGAGAAGTGCCCTTTTTAAAGGAGTTCTAGTGTCTCGTTTGCATGCATTCAAGATTTAGTAGTGTGTGCTTTTGGCTTCTTCATTGTTTTCTCACAAAAGCGCGGATGCTGAAACAAGATGAGTTGTGCACCATCTCCTAGAGGATATGGCCCTCCTAGAGGATATGGTCCACTGCCCTGTTTTCTGAAAAGGGCGACAAGCGCGTGCAACTTTACCTCTTGATCCAGCTCCCACTGGCTGTTTTCTATTCACTAGCTTTTCACTTCAACGTGGCTCTTCCGTGATCCACTTTATTGAAAAGAGAACATGGCACGCGCAGGGCCAGGTTTCTGCAGTATATTTTAAAAAAAGGAGCAAATTCTCAGTAAAGAGGCGAAATATATTACAGAGACAAGGCCCTGCATGGCCTGTTGCTATGTGAAGGTGCACGACAGCAGAGCTCCAATTTATTTGAAGACCGTTCTCTAACCTCATGCGACGGGTATTGCTTCCGGCAGCCACTTTAGTTTACGAGATCAGTGGAGCTGTAGATTGAAGGGAACAGGAGGGCCTTGAAGAAAATGAGGAAAGCGTCGATGCTTTCGTCGGTGCCGGAATGGTCAAGTATAACGGCGGGTTGCTGTGAACAAGTTATCATGTATATGTAATACTTTTTTATAAAGCAACTGCTTTATTGCTACGATTTTCAGTTGTCAGCAAATTATCGTTAATCTTGAGCACCGCTATACCAAATCATAATGAAACGGTACTGCATAACAGGCGATCACAAATATTATATGACTGCTAGGCAGCAAGCTTTCTCTGCGTAATACGCCTGCCGATTTCCTGATCACAATAAAGAAAAGGAGGGGGGGGGGGGTAGATACTTCAAATTCGTATGAGAAATACAACTGTGGAAGATGCCATTTTTCTGTTCAGGATAATAAAAACGGGATGCTTATAATATTTTTATTACGCATAGTCAACTTTGGCCGAAGAAAGCCTCGACACAGGTTTGAATAAAATTATACAAGTTGTGCTCACAGACTCATTCCAGATCGATTTCATCTCTGACAGGCGAGCACGAGGCTAGTGGGCAGAGTGAGCACCGAATGGACCACATTTGGATATCCGTCAAAACAGGAAATTGAACCGCGCACCATCAGCAAGTAATAGGGGAGGCTCAAATACTAGGCCGCACGTGCGGAATCCTTTGGTAAAGAATTCCGAAAAAGCTGCATGGTATCAGTTTGTAAAGACCAGCTGCACTGATAGCGGTCATTTGTACGTATCACGGCTTTTCGAAAAACCCATGCATGTCGTCTTCATAAAGTTTCATCTGTGCCAATATGTTTAATCTAATCCAGGTAAATATGCCATACTCATTCGCCTTCTTGCTAAAGACAAAGTTAGCAGCCGTACTAGATATGCTGCCGAGACCAGCAAGCGGTATGCCAATCTAACTCGCTGCCGAGAAACTTGCCAAGCCCGGAAGCAAGCCAGGATAGAAGCAGCAGCAGTAACTGCTGCAACGGCCGATACCTAACTCTCGTGAAACTTGGTTTAAGGGTATTCGCACCTCTACAAACTCTTGACATGTTTTAGCATTCGACTACCCAAAGAGCAGCGTCAGACCTTTCCACAGGCATCGTTTAAAATTGCTAACGATTATCAATGTTGATCCGACAAACCTGCGCTAGTGTAGGCATCCTGATCAAGCTCGCAGTGAATATTTAAACGCCCTAGTCGTTTAAGGTCTCGCGTAGTCGATACTTCTCCGCATTCTTCCTTGGTACGTAATCCGAACTTTGAATCATAGATAAGCTCGACTGTTCCGAGGTAATGAACGCAAGTAATGACCTCTTCACATGATTTGGCCCAAAAGCGGACGTATTAGTTTTTCGCCACTACCACTAAATATTCTTCATTCATTACAAACTTGTCTTTTTTTAAATGGGGCAAGCAAACTTCTGAGCGGATGAACAAGTTTATGTAATTATCTGAAGTAACTATATTTAGTCAAACATTTCGAAAGAGACTATTTTGGTCATGAAAATAGCGCACTGCCGCCATCTTATTCAAAAGGATTGTTCCAATTACCGCACGATCGCGCTTATTTCGCATGCTAGCCAGGTAATGTTGAAAATCCTCCAAGGAAGGCTGCAGCAGTATGTGGATCGGGAGCTTCCGGACGTGCAAGCTGGGTTTCGCAAGGGCAGAGGAACTAGAGACCAAAGTGCCAACCTTCGCTGGATCATGGAAAAAGCAAGAGAGTTCCAGAAACCCATCTACTTCTGCTCTATTGATTATGCGAAAGCGTTTGACTGCGTAGATCACAGCAGATTGTGGCAAGCTCTCCAGGAGATGGGAGTTCCAATTCACCTCATCTGTCTCCTCAGGAACCTGTATGAAGGACAAGAGGCCACAGTCAGAACTGGGCATGGTCTTACTAATTGGTTTCCGATTGAGAAAGGAGTGTGGCAAGGCTGCATACTGTCGCCCTGCCTATTTAACCTATATGCATAGTGCATCATGGGGTAGGCCGGTCTAGACGAGTCTTCAGCTGGAGTGAAGATTGCTGGAAAACGTATCAACAATCTTAGATATGCGGATGAGACCACTTTAATGGCAGAAAGTGAAGTGGAACTCAAGAAACTTCTGATGCGCGTACAAGAAGAGAGTGAGAAGTTTGGGCTTAAACTGAACATTAAAAAGACAAAGATCATGGCGTCTTGCCCTAGCAAGTCCTGGACCATTAATGGACAAGAAGTGGAAGCTGTGACAGATTTTCTCTTCATGGGCTCCAAGATTACCTCGGAAGGAGACTGCAGCCATGAAATTAGGAGACGCCTGCTTCTGGGAAAGAGAGCAATGGTTAGCCTTGACCGCCTAGTAAAGAGCAGAGACATTAGTCTGCCAACCAAGATCTGTATAACTCATGCTATGGTATTTCCAGTTGTGATGTATGGATGCGAGAGTTGGACTGTGAAGCAGGCTGACCGCCGAAGAATTGACGCGTTTGAATTGTGGTGCTGGCGAAGACACTTGAGAGTTCCTTGGACTGCCAGAAGATCAAATCAGTCGATATCGTCGACCATAAACCCTGACTGCTCATTGGAGGGTCAAATTCTAAAGTTAAAGATTAGCTACTTTGGTCATCTGATGAGAAGAGAGGAGTCGCTGGAGAAAGATTTCATGTTGGGAAAGGTTGAGGGTCGCCGGAGAAGGGGTTGGCAGCGAACGCGATGATTAGATGGCATCCTCGAGGCACTGCAGATGAAGTTATGTGATGTTAGGAAGATGGTGAGAGACCAGAAAGCGTGGCGTCACATGGTCCATGGGGTCTCGAAGAGTCGGAAACGACTGAACGACTGAACTGAATACATGCTTTCTGAATTTGTGACAAACAGATTAGATTATTAAGTGGCAAGACACCAGTGCTATTCACTTTTATTTTTTGAATGAGTGATATATTTCCGAGCACACGATATTTGTTATTAGTGTGCTCACCCATGAGCACGAGCAATTTCGCAAAATTACTTTACTCGCATAAGAAATTGTTGCGCCGCTAGGCAAAAATGATCATAAATGAAGCAAATGATCTAAACGCAGCGAATTTTGTGGCTATGACTGAGAAAATAGTAAAGTCTACAAATAACAAGGCTGCGCCCTATTTTGCAGCGTAAAAAGAATAAAAACATTTTCGCCGGAGTAAAGAAAGAGAGAAATCAGCTCACATATCTGGACGCGACTCAGAGACCTTGGAATAAACATTTCTCATCTTTAGGTGCCAAAGTCCTCTAGCATATGTTTGCTACTAGTATCAGAACCAGAGGCTGCAACTCGGGAAGTTTTCTTAGCTCGCAGCATGTGTCTTAAGTGCAGAAGACGCAGACGCCATAGTAAGTGCGTACCCTGGTGAACACATCAGTATCCGCATATGAAAATTGAATTCACTGTATAAGTGACAACAATCGCCATAAAAAAGTGCCCCCCCCCCCCCCCCCCCCATGCACGTGGCTTGCTTTCTATGTTCGCCCCACAGTGAGTGACTTCTCCTCATCTTTTGGTGCACACAATAAGGCAGTAGCAAAATTATTCGGCCGCATTTATAATTATATTTGGGACAATCGGGATCAGTATACCACCGCTGACTGCATCTACATCAACGCTTTTAAAGGCGGAGAGAAAGTAGCTAACATTATTAATAAAGTGTATCGTTATCTTCAAAATGTAAATGTAGAAAGACATCTATGCGTCCATCTAAATTTAAGATCTACAATTATTGATGAAATTGCTGCTTTGCTACTTTTAATCGCACTAAGGCCACAACGACCTATTAGTAGACGGAATGTGGTAGCTAGGCAACTTTTAGCACAGAGAAGTGCCCTCACAAGACCACTCAATACAATAGACATCTACACTGACGCTGCAATTAGAAATGAAAGGGTGAGTGTGGCATGGGTGTGTGTGCCAGCGCCTCAGCACAACGGACAGCACACGTGCCACCTACCTGGAGGAACAATTTTACACTCCGAGTTGCTTGCCATATGGGGAGCCATAAATACCATTACGACCGCTGCAGCCAGAAAAGATAACTTCAATGGTTATCGAATTTTAACCAAATCATATGCAGCGATTGCAGAGCTGACGGCACCAACTACAGACGACGCAGTGGCCAAGGACATCAGAAAGAGGCTGAAGGGAATGCGGGAAGTTGGACTAGAAATTCAAATTATATGGACACCGGGACATACTGGCACGGACGGGGGAAACGCAGCCGCGCAAGCGGCCGCCGCGCAAGCGGGTGGGCTCGCTGAAACGTACAATGCCCCACACCCCAACTCCATGCCTACACCGACAGACTTAAATCCTTACCAAACAATGCTCACTAAGGGCTCCTCTGGCAGATCGATGATGCACTATGTACGCACAAAAATAAAACACGACAGTAAGCTTAGATTACATGAAGCGACACCAACGCCGGTGTTTGAGGACACGAAAGGGCTCACTCGACCACAAGAAATATTTCTCAACAAAGTAATAACAAACGCTGCTTACACACCGCACATACTTGACAAGTGGTTTCTCCGAAGACACGAAACACTCAAACACAACATATGCACGCACTGTCAGGAACAGTGTACAGCAGACCTAGAACATCTTATATGGCAATGTCCATCGTTTTCACAAGGAAGAAACAAAATTACGCATATTCCACACGACGACATGCCCACATTAGCAGGTCAGGTTATATCAAGCACCGAAATACAACACTCCATTGCTACATACGGCAGTGAGAGCGGCCTGCTTCGAGTAGTGTGAGAGAGGTCGACTCACAGCGCGAAGATCGGCCGCATGGCAAGCAACAAGCAACAGCTTGAAGAACCGTTAAGACGAAGAAGTTACACTCCCATCCCTCCCAACTCCCCAAGAACCCAAACAGCGGCCGAGAGCCATCCCTTCCTTTCAATAAAGGCTTCATTCATTCATTCATTTTTTGTCTCTAATACGTGCATACTTTTATTAAGAGCCGCTCTCGCGCAGCTTAGTTGTCTATGTCTCTTTTATCGTTCATCGCGCCTTTCTTTGGGTCCTCGCTCAATTTACCTTATCGTCATAACTCGCCGTTTTATACAAGTTTTTGTTTTTTCGGTCAATTTAAAGCCTGTATCTTACCAAAGCAGCTGAGGCTATGAGAAGCCCTCCTGAAGGCGTGACCAGCTCGAAGACCAGTGCTTGTACAGCACGCGTAGTTCATCACTCGACAGGAAATTGATATTTGATGGTCAGGTGATGTGTTTATTGAATAAAGATGGTCGCCTAAAATTTACTTGTTCTTCTGGTGCTGGCACGTGGTCACTATTCCTTACTTGAAGATCGGTGAAGGAAGACTTAGAGTAGGCTTTCTTCATTCATAGATAGTGCATATTAGAACGGCTCATTTAAAGCTTGAAACTGGTCAGCAGAAATATTTATAAAATTGTGGATAAGGGTTTAAACACGAGGAGCTGTGTCAAAAGGGATACATCAAGAGAACGAAAACAACGGAGACAGCAGAAGCATACACTAATTTTGTGGCATGAGTGCCAGAATATACTTCGCTGCCTTCAGCGCAACAATTTGTTTTGGTATTGGGCGCGAAGTGCTCAAACATGACCTTTAATATTACCTGGTTCCAAGTAACCGGATCTTATATGCAGTGCAGTGACAACCTGCCTCGTTCCTCGATAATGCTGCCTCTTACTGACAAGCTCAGACAATGTCGACGTATCTTAGGTTTATGGGGCATTTAAATTCTCACGAACAGCAAACTCAGCTTGCGGTGCTACGGCGGGTTATTAGCACGCGTTTGCTCTACGCGTTTCGCCGATATTTTAAATTGAGCAAACATCTTTAGGAAAAGCAAGCTTCACAAAAATGTGTCATTTTTGCTCGTGCAGGTGCCACCGAAGCTATTAAGAGAAAAGCCGTGTTCCCGATACCTGGCCACCCGGAGTAAACTCCTGCGAGTTTCCGGATGAACGGCAAATTGAACGGAATGGTAATAATATCCCCGTCCTCGGTTGCAGCGACCGCGGAGTACAATCTCAGCGAGGCCGACGTTTCGCCGCATCCCGATGAAAGTTGGCCCGAAGATTCCATATTCGAGGAAGAATTCTCCGTGAATTTCCAGCGGGCCGTGACTGTGCTGGGCTATCTGTACACCTTCTTCATCCCTCTGCTTATTGTGCTCGGACTGGTTGGAAATGGCCTTTCCTTCGTCACATTCCTGTTCACGAGGCTCAAAGTGCGAGCGTCGAGCTTCTATCTGGGAACCTTGGCGCTATCCGACTTTGGCTACCTCTTCCTCATGGCCTTCGTCTGGCTTGACAAACAAGGCGTTAAGGTAGGTCACCTCACACATTCACTTCCTCATGTAACAGCAAGGATATATTCTAGAGATAGACTGCATGCTACTAGTTTGCGAACTCACGCTAAGCCTAAAACCACTTCAGAATAATATTGGTATAGTTCATATCACTTACAATATATGCGATGGCGAGCTGGTAAGTCAGCGGCCACCCTTGTGCATGTTCTATGTTTGCCTACTTCCAGCTCCTAATTTCCGATAAATGAAAACACTTACTAATGAATATTTTGAACTTGCTTGCAATAAACTTCGAGCACAATTTATGTGTTCTTGTACCCAACACATAGCTCAGCAAACAGTATACTAAGTGAATGATCCGATCGCCAAAACACTGTAGGTTGGGTTCATCCCATCACTACGAAAACGGGCTAAAAGTTATAAGCGAAAGCTATTTAATAATAAAAATCTAAATTAACATGTCGTCCTTCTGGCAGCCTCATAAATAGCATTTATTTTTTTTTAAGCTCGTCTGGCTATTAAATTATTGGAAGCCGGCAAAGACTTCTGGGAGCGCTCTTATTTGACATAGGCAGAGCATCAGAACGACTCTTCAGTTTACTCAGGCGCCATTATTGTAAAATGGTGCCTACAGCTATTAGCAAGAAGTGGTCGCGACAATCATGTGTAAACGTTTTCACTGAGTATTGGCTACCTTTGGCTCGCCTAATATTCTTGTATTTTGCTGCGACGAATTTTCGCTCACAAAAATATTAGCGTATAAAAGAGCGCAAAACTCTCGCTAAGGTGCGGCCGCATTATATGTAGTGAATTTTCGTCTGCATTCTCATACGGGTTGATCACATTTTCCGTAACGTTTAGCAATCGGTCAAAAATTTCTTGCCATGGTCTATACCATAATATCGAGCTTTTCATATTCAATTTAGTCTATTTACTTGGAGTTCCCTTCTTTGGCTTTCTGGTACAGGAACGAAAATGCTTTGTTAGGAAATGTGTCACTACAATGTATCTGTCTAAGAAAAGTAGGAAGCTAAAGAGGAATCACTATATGGTCCTATATTGGTCGTCAGACCAAAGCGGATTTTCCCTACATCAGCTGTCACGTCGGTAAAAGAGATTCAGATTCTGATCCTTCATTCACTGTAAAACACTCATCCGAAACTTTCAGTCCAAGCCACTGGAAACTCTTATTCAACCGCATGCACAAATCACAAGGCAGCCAGAATATGAAAATCTTCCTAACGTAAGAAACACTCAAAGGTTGAATTTGCTTCGAGTTCAGTTTTTTTATGACTAACATCAAGTTGTATTTTACATGGCACAAAAAGTGCGTCCAGTATGGTTCGCCGCTTTTTTAATCCTGGGCCAAGGGGCACACCTACATCATGTCAGCCGTGAAATGTATATGTGAATAATGAATTATTCTTAATAAGCACAATCTATAGCTGCATTCTTCTTGGTATAAAATAGTTTTTCGAACCACATAAAGTAGATTAAAAGATGATTCTGGGCCTTTTTCATGCGAAGACCTCAGCTGTGGTGGTACAGATGCTGAACCTGGACATCTTCCCCGTGCTGCTATTTGGGTGCAGATGCTGAATAAGCGGGGAATGTGCCAGGGAATCTTGTACCTGTCGTCGGCGTTCAGCTTCTGGTCCGTGTGGCTGACTGTGACGTTCACGGCGGAGCGCTGCTTCGCAGTCCAGTGCCCTCTTTGGCGGCTTCAATTGGGCACCCGCTGTCGGGCCAGGGTCACCGTGGCAGCTACTGCCGCCGCGTCTCTTCTGCTCAATGCCTACCTCCTTCTGCTCACAGATGTAATCGTCGAGGAAGACGGCGCTTCAGTGTGTCACCACAGACCGGAGTTTGAACAGTGAGTTGGCCGCTTGCCTAGAGAAATCACATGATGATGATGTCTGCCTGTAGGAACTGTTTACTTTATTTTTTTTGCTATATTTCCCATATACAGGGTGTTTCCGGCACAATTTCTGTAACCTTAAATACAGTGGGCTTCGAACACAAAAAAAATATTATTTGCAGGAAGAAAGACTGCATGTCGGGCACAATTAATATCCGGTAAAACCATCTAATTATCAAGCTGGGATTCTAATACTCAATAATTTACACTTTAGTTATGACAGATGGTGGTCAGTTCCCATGGCAATTTTGGAACCCGTGATCAAGACAATTCTACATTTGCTCTAAATAATAATAACTGGTTGACAAGAAAGAGAGAGAGAGGGAGAAAACTTTTAATGAGCATAATAATCAGTAAGAATTCGCAGGAGCTGGGTGGTCGGTGCCCCTAGTCCAGGGCTCCGCTGGCAAGAAAGAGAAGGCAAAGTATCTGTGACACTTGTTCTATGGAGACCTGAACCGCGCCGTAAAGACGAGAGAACGGTGGCAATGAAATTATGAAGACAGGAAGATGTGCGGTAATGGAGTGCCAGGAGCTCTGCTTCTTGAACTGTGTCGTGATGATGATTTAGCATTAGTGGCAGTCCTTCCCATTAAACAGGGCAGGACAAACAATTCTCCCATCTAAAAATTCGGAACCAAGGAAATGCATTAAAATGCATTAAAAAAAACAGATCCCCTGGGCTCTGTTCCACGACCCACGGACGCCTTTTCGTTTCGTCTTCTTAAAAATGCAGCCGCCGGTGGTCGGAATCGAACCGGGGTTATCCGCATCAGTAGTCGTGCATTTTAACCACTGAATCACCGCGGCAGAGATTTTTGAAGCGGCGAAAACTTGAATTTGTGACCTACTGCAGCGCGACAAAATTTGGCGTTTTTTTCTCAGTTGCGAAACCGAAACTGAGCGCAAGAGACATGCAGGAAGCTCTCTACAGAAGCGACTTGCGGTGATGCCGTGATGCAGTACCAACGGCGCTAAATTTGAACTTTCTGCTCTAGCGTCATGTGTCATGCACTTTGCTTACTGCCGTCGCTCTTCAATATCCCTACCACGCCGCTAGCATTGACTGCTCTTTACACTGCACTAAGCTCCGAAGAAAACTATAGTGCATGGCAAAGCGCTGGCGCGCTTCCAGTGCTGCTTTCTGTGTCATTTGATCCAGCTTAGCAGCTGTCTGAGATGGTGTTTGTATAATTGTAACTCAAATTGTTTGTTACTGTGTTCTGTCGTTTGAAATTTTAGATGTGTTATTAATTTTATATGTATTAATGATTCCCTTCCTGTCATGACCCTCAGTAAGGATTAACAGTATGAATAAACAAATAAGCGCTGTTACCACTGCTGAGGTCACATGTCGCTTGTTTATACAACAGCCGGTTAGTTTAGTTTCCCACGGGTTAGTTTTGGTTTCGGATGGCAAACAGTACCGTATTTCCTCGAGCTCCAGGGATATAGAAAATTAGCTTTTTTTCGTTGTTGACGGTGATATTCCATCGTCTTCTTCATGGTTTCGAACTGCTCATTGGGCCTAACAACCCAACTTCGATAATTAGAAAGTTCTTTAGTTTTACGTATTAAGCTGGACAACTAGAGGAGGTTTGCTGTATATGTTTGTCCGTTGTAGCAGTGTTTACTCCTGAAGGTATCGTTATGTTTGTTTCGAACTGACTGTTTCTTAAAATTAGGTATTGTCTTTGATGAAACGCCTGGTATATTTCTGTGGGACGAGATCTAGGGAAATTTACAGGAATGAGATGAAACAGCCAGGCCGAAAAGACTACCGACAGACTGTGCTGATATGTACAGGTAGGGACAAATGTCTCTGGACAGCACGTCTAGTAATTTTGGAATACAACCACAATGTAAACGAATTATTATCTGCTTAATGTGTAAGCAAAAAACAGCCCAACAACCGAGACAAGAAAGTATAATGGAAACGGGATCAGCTCTTGTCTGTCTTGTTTCCATTGTTGCGCTGTTTTTAGCTTAATTATGTACCAACTCGCTCAACTTGCCGTTTTGCTAATGTGTAAGCATCAAGTAGCTATGTTGAGGAATTTGTCACTAGCAATTCGTCGGCAGGTTTGCGTTGAAGGGGGAGGGGGGAAAATGGTTGGATTCGATAGAGGATGTGGAGTCATAAGCTAATTAAAGAGCCACATAAGCCAATCGGAACTCGAAATACCCAACCAGATTAATGGCGATGTTCAAAATGACCACGTGATAGATCACTTTTTGGACATTGCCATAGTGGCGTAGTTATGACGACGTCGGGATGTGACTTTATTGTGTTTCGAGAGCTCTGCTGAATCTGCAATGGAGAAATGGGAAAGCCCGAGCGCTCCTGCTGCACACAGTACTTCGCGCGCCCGTGTCGAACACAACCAGGGCTCCGTCGAACTCATTAACGTTCATCGGAGTTCTATAATTGGTTTACAGGAAAGGAAAGGCGAGTATCTGACACTCGCGGAATCTGGCTGACACATCTCATGCTCAAATCTCACCGACGCAACATTTTAAGGCGAAAGCCTTCATTACCTCATTGTTACCGCCAGCAAAAGTGTCGAGACAGGATGACGTCATGGAGGTATCGACCAATTACAGAGCACCACCACAGTATGCTTGAATGCATGCCTCATAAGACTACATGTCAATCAATGATCAATTACCAATCAGTGACTAATTAATAATGCATAAAAATATTTACTTATTGATTGATTTGTTGACTGTCCTTTATTGAATAGGAAGTCTCAAGGCAATGGATGGGGTAAATGGGAGTAGGCAGGTCGTCACTCAAATCATATTGCTCTGACCAGGCCGCTAAGGGAGCCATATTTGGCAAGTATCATTTGTGTGTTAGCATCGGTTCCTAGAAGCGAACGGTAGTTCAGGCGGTAGGGTTCGATCTCGGAGCGTCAAGTAGAAAAAGCAGGGCAATCCTACAGTAGACTAGATATGCCGCCGTGAGTTAGAGTCTTACAGGGGGGGCACGTAATCATTTCCTCTGTATACTGACACCAGGGGGCCATAATACGTGGCGCGTAAGCCGCATGGACAATGAACTTATTCAAGAAGGTTTCTTGACTTTGGGTGAGGAGGGTTTTTGCTTAAAAGGTGGGTCTGGTGTTGCCACCTGCATGCGATGCTGACTGAGGCTACGAAGTCGGGTCCGTGTATAGTGCATAAGGACAAGAGAAGAGGAGTGTTGCCCGTCCAAGGTCGAGTAAGGATGAAGCAAGGGGAGTGGGGAAGTAAATGTAGACATGCCAGCTACCAAGGAAGCTGCGGCGTGTGCCGTCACATTGCCCCTTCTGATTCGTCTGATTGACCTAGGGTCCACTGACTGCATGCTGACTGCGAGTTGGCGGCGTTTTATGAGGCGCTGCATGGCCGTAGCAGTTGCATCTTGCGAGCCTGGAGTAGCGATTTCCTTGTAGGCTTCATAGGAATCAGTAAGAATACATATTTATTCAGTTATAATTTCTACTTAGTGCCAGTTGCGTAATTAAGTAAATAATTACTAATCAATGCCGCGACTACCGCAGTATGCGCGAATGCGTGCCTCATATGGTCATATGCCAATAAATGATGAATTACATTACTAATTATCGACTAAATATTGATTGATTTCCAATTAGTTCCAGTTCCTTATAATTAAATACAAAGTTATGCTCCACACCGGGTCGAAATCAACCACACAACAGTAAACATAGAACAACTTCGAAGATACAAGTGAGCGCGATCACGTCGTTAGTGAGCAGATGCATCCCCGAAATGCTTGCACTTGAGGACAGGCGCAAAGTTGGCGCAGCACTCAGGCTTTCGCCTTTCATCACTTTAGTCCCCAAAGTGTCCTAGAATTTTTACCATGAACCTAGAAATTATTTCGCTATAAAAATAAAAGAATATACGCAGCTTGTTGCAGAATGTCGCCAAAAACGCAACTGCTATCACGAATTTCTCAGTGTGAAATCTCTACAAGAGGCACGCGATATACCGTGCCCAGCAGCAATGCTCAAAATGCCGTCTTTCTCCACTGCAGGTTCTGCAATGCTCTCCCATATGTTTTTGTAGCCCACATGAAAGAACTAATGTTTGGCTTTCACATCGACAAGCGTTTTCCGAGTCTACAGGCTGATATGAAAGCTAAGCGCTTTGATTGGAGTTTGTGTGGCCCACCGACCTTTGTCTCTGATAGTATTTGTGAGCACCGCTTGGACCTCTACAGTTGCTGCACCGCTAAAATGTATTCATTCAATCTCATGGGTACTATTTTGTGGTATACCGCAGAGCTTCGGCCGTGCAAGCCTGTGCGATAAAGGGATCAGGAACATCTTCAGCTAGCGCTTCAGAGTGTCACATGACGGCAGTTCAGTTCAGTCGTTCAGTCGTGTCCGACTCTTCGTGACCCTATTGACCATGTCACGCCACGCTTTCCGGTCTCTCACTATCTTCCTAACATCACATAACTTCATCTGCAGTGCCTCGAGGATGCCATCTAACCATCGCGTTCGCTGCCTACCCCTTCTCCGGCGACCCTCAACCTTTCCCAACATCAAATCTTTCTCCAGCGACTCCTCTCTTCTCATCAGATGACCAAAGTAGCTGAGCTTTAACTTTAGAATTTGACCCTCCAATGAGCAGTCAGGGTTTATGGTCGACAATATTGACTGATATGATCTTCCGGCAGTCCAAGGAACTCTCAAGAGTCTTCGCCAGCACCACAATTCAAACGCGTCAATTCTTCGGCGGTCAGCCTTTTTCACAGTCCAACTCTCGCATCCATACATCACAACTGGAAAGACCATAGCACGAGTTATACGGATCTTGGTTGGCAGACTAATGTCTCTGCTCTTTACTAGGCGGTCAAGGCTAACCATTGCTCTCTTTTCCAGAAACAGGCGTCTCCTAATTTCATGGCTGCAGTCTCCTTCCGAGGTAATCTTGGAGCCCAAGAAGAGAAAATCTGTCACAGCTTCCACTTCTTGTCCCTTGATGCTCCAGGACTTGATAGGGCAAGACGCCATGATCTTTGTCTTTTTAATGTTCAGTTTAAGCCCAAACTTCTCACTCTCTTCTTGTACGTGCATCAGAAGTCTCTTGAGTTCCGCTTCACTTTCTGCCATTAAAGTGGTATCATCCGCATATCTAAGGTTGTTGATACGTTTTCCAGCAATCTTCACTCCAGCTGAAGACTCGTCCAGACCAGCCTTCCTCATGATGCACTCTGCATATAGGTTAAATAGGCAGGGCGACAGTATGCAGCCTTGCCTCACTCCTTTTTCAATTGGAAACCAATCAGTAAGACCATGCCCAGTTCTGACTGTGGCCTCTTGCCCTTCATACAGGTTCCTGAGGAGACAGATGAGGTGAATTGGAACTCCCATCTCTTGGAGAGCTTGCCACAATCTGCTGTGATCTACGCAGTTAAACGCTTTCGCATAATCAATAAAGCAGTAGTAGATGGGCTTCTGGAACTCTCTTGCTTTTTCCATGATCCAGCGAAGGTTGGCAACTTGGTCTCTAGTTCCTCTGCACTTGCGAAACCCAGCTTGCACGTCCGGAAGCTCCCAATCCACATACTGCTGCAGCCTACCTTGGAGGATTTTCAACATCACCTTGCTAGCATGCGAAATTATCGCGATCGTGCGGTATTTGGAACAACCTTTGGCACTGCCTTTCTTTGGAATGGGGATGTAAACTGACCTCCTCCAATCCTGTGGCCATTGCAGGGTTGTCTAAATCTTCTGACATAATGTATGCAGAATGTTAACAGCGTCATGGTTGAGGTTTTGAAGCAACTCAGCTGGAATGCTATCAATTCCGCTAGCTTTGTTCTTAGCAAGGCTGGCTAAGGCCCATTCAACTTCACTCTTCAGGATGCCCGGCTCGAGATCAGTGATCACAGCCGTCCTATGTTGGGTTTGCACATTCGGGTCCTTCTTGTACAGTTCTTCTGTGTATTCCTGCCACCTCTTCTTTATCTCTGCGGCTTCAGTGAGGACCTTGCCTCGTTTGTCCTTTATCACGCCCATCTTAGCACAGAAGCTTCCTTTGATATTTTTGATTGTCTTATATAGAGCTCTTGTGTTCCTTAATTGGCTGTTTTCCTCAACTGCTTGGCACTGTATGTTCAGGAAGGCACTCTTATCTCTCCTTGCTATTTTCTGAAAATCCGCAATGAGAACCTTGTATCTTTCTCTTTCCCCCATAACTTTCGCCATCCTCCTTTCCTCAGCTATTTGCAAAGCCTCTTCAGATAACCAGTTTGCTTTCTTGACTTTCTTTTGCTTTGGAACTACCTTAGTAGCACCTGGGGCCTACATTCTTCCATGGATGCATACCCCAATTTTGCAGTGAGAGAGCTAGCACCAATTTGCCAATTCCGTTCCATTTAGTGCACAGGATTCTTCCGCAAGCTGGACAGGCACCGTGTTAGCTTGCGGAGCATACCAAAACCCTTGTAAAGACCATTGCAATGGCACGAGTCAGAATCATGCACACCGATGCACCATACATCCTATTTGCCTTACTTTCCATTCTTACTCCATACCGACTGGCTGCATCGCCAGCAGAAGCCATCAGTAGAAAGCACCAATGAAGTGTATATTAAAACAAATAAGATAAAACTAAGATCCTCGGAGAATATTGTCGAAAAGGAAACCTTTGTCGTGGTTGAAGTCCACTCGTGGAACGAATCAGTCCACTCTGCCCACATTATTATTTAGTGCAATGGCAGCCTAAGGAAAAAAGACAAATAGAGCTCCTTGCTTTTCTCTAAAGGCAACTTCGCCAAGTAATGTAAAAATTTTACCAGAATAAAGAGGCCGTATCAAAGGAACTCTGCTTCTACTCTGAAGGTAAAGTTTGAGTGCTGCCTATTTTTCCTTCCATTCTACGCTCTTACAGAATTCTGCACTACACGAACATCATGGACACCGTGGTGACGCTCATCGTGCCCTTCATCCTTATCGTCATTATGAACTTCATGATAGGTCGCGCCCTGTACCTGTTCAACGCGAGGAGAAGATTGCATCGAGCGAATAGCGGTCAGATGGATTCCACCATCGACCCAGGTAAGGAGTGGCCACATCTTGTCCTTCCCACGTTTGGTCTAAACACAATAGAAAATAACATGGGTTGATAGTTCAATTACTCAGCTGGGGCTCAGCTTTCAACAGAGAGCGACTTTACTTTCATAAGGTTTTTGTTTTGCAATCTTCTGTGCCATTCTAAGCAGTGGCTCAGGCTGCCATACTTACTCGTTCGAAAGCAATTCATGTATTTATGTACTTTTTTCTTTACTACTCCTGTCGCAGTGTTCTATACAATTAAATGGTATGAAGGTATCCTATAAAACAATTGATGCGGAGTTGTGCGCAGTACCACGATTGTGAGCGACATATACAGCTCAAGTCGTTGAGTATGTATACCGACCGTGGCGTTTTGTAAGGCTACCAAAACTGTGAATGAAGTGAGTGAACAGAACGGCGATGCAATGTACATTTTTCTATGGAGCTGGATTGTTCACGGCTACTTAAGGATTGACGATAACAACCTATTCACGTTTGTTAATGTAGGTTTCTCGTCCCAGCATTTGTTATTTTCAATACATGCGCGCTGAGCGCCGTTAATTGTTTGAAATCACTAGAATTTTCAGGGCCCACTTAGCAGCTGGTAGGTGAAGCGATCTTATTTGATCCTATAGAAAAACACTGAACATGAAGAAACAAGAGAAAACCGATCGGCGGGATAGATTAGTGCTTGCTGTCTTTCTTGTGTTTTCGATCGTTGTGGTGCAGCCGTCGCAGATATTACATTTGAGCGACTTGTTATTAGAAATATTGCTATAAAATTAGCTTGTTTACTACTGCGGCATTTCAAATTATTTTTCAATATATAGAGAAATATCCCGCGATTAAATGTTGGCTCAGGTTTAATGCTGCTGTCTTGGATGACACGCGTGCAGTAATGATTGGTGTAATGCTATTTGGATATTTGTGGTGTAGTAGAAATTGGCATTGCCAATTCGAAAATTGAGAAGGAAGGTGAAATTGAGAATATATAAAAAATAACTTTTCAGTCGATTGCTAGGCGAAGCCAGGTTCGACGGCAAGAACTAAAGAAAGACCTGAACCAGTGAAACAAGGATGTTTAAGAAACAGGAACGATGCCGTAATTCGCTCGTAGTCGCAGCTCTTTCTTAGCATCTTGTGGGGATTCTCACGGGGCTGCGGCTCCGCTCTAAGAACCGAGGCCACACCGCTAGCTCTGACCACAGCCGTGGCCGTGAAGAACGTCACACCGAGGCAAACATAGCCAGCGGGCAAAGTTGTTTATTGGGAATGCCCAATGGTTCTTCCTCGGTGTCATAGCAGCATCCGCGCGCTACGGCGCCGCGGCGTCGTCTCCCTGGGTGCTGTACGCTGAGATGAGAGGGGAGGTGGGGCCGTTCTCTCACCCCCGCCCTCTCCGCCACAGCAACAGAGGAAGGAGGCCAGAGGGGGAAAGATGAGGGCTCCCCGAGAGAAAGAGAGGGGTTCGCCGCGTCGTGCGGGCGAGGGAAATGGTGAATTCCCACACCATTCCTCCCTTAATCCTGACCTCTCCCTGGGCGCCGTTTTCCCCTTTGAAGCTGCGCGGCTGATCCCTCAGCAGGTCCATGCCGCAGGACAGGCGGCCAAAGCAGGAACGGCCGCCCCCGCGTCGGGCTGGCTCCGCAGGCCGCACAAATCCCTGCCGCTGCCGTCAAGGGGATGAAGAGGGAGACGAAGTCCACTGTCCCGCCGGCACACCCGCAGTGCGCTGATCGCCTACGACCGCGCCGAATCCCAGCAGGTTGTCAATCAGGGCAGCAGGCTCCGTCCCTCCGCGTACAGGAACCACTCCGGCCTGCATATCTACACGGACCGGGTTCTTCTCCAATTCGAGCTCGGATGCGAGCTGCTCCATGAACGAGCTCGAATTCGAGCTTTTTCTTTCGGGGACCACTGTATGCCTGCGCAGCCATTGGGCTAGTGGACTAAACATCACCTTCGCCGATCCCCGCCGCCTGAATGCAGACAGCGTGGCCCATGCGCCCAGAGTGCCGGTGTCATAAATAAGGCCAGTCGGCGGGCTAGGTCCCTCTGAACGTGCTCAGCACGGGCTTCGCGTATAGGAACACTGCCGGCTTGTGTATCGACACGTGCTGGATAACTTCGTGCCCTTGCGGTTGACATTAGGCGATTGCGCCTACCTGCCGCACAGTAACATCGCGGAGAGGACTGCCTTCCCTTATATCCGCTCGCGCGAACTCGCGCTTCTGGCGTTTGTCCGTCGTCAGCTCAAGCTGCACAGGCAGCCGACGCCGCCGGCGCTGCTCTGCGTGGGTGATCTCCACGCTCGGAGCACTCCCCCTTCTTTCAGCGTTCGCGCTGATGGAGGGTGATGTAGGGATGCCCACGGAGTAACTGTGCATGTGATCTCACATGCGCAGCATTTGACAATCCTTCAGCGACTTCGCTGGCTGTGGCTGCTACAGAGCCGCTGCTTGAGTGATTGTACTTGCGCGGCATTTTTACCGTTGTCGCAGCGACTGCGCTGGATTCGGGTTTTGCAGCAGTGCCCGTAGAGACCGCTCTCGGGATCGCTTGCCTATGCGCTGTTATGCGCATGCAGGGTCAGCTTCTAGAGTTACTTTCAAAGGAAGTACTGTTGGCATGGGTCCGTCGATTCCGCCCGACCCCGGGCGTTTCAGCTTGCAGCCGCGAAACAATCTCAGCAACCTCTAACGGTCCCACCCATCTGGGCGCTCGACTCGTCGCGATCGCGGGTTCACGTCGCTCAGTGCGTAAGCATAGCCAGCCATCGGACTTGCAATGTTCTTACCGCGGCTACGGTTTGCCTTCCCATTGACATTGGCCATAATCTCCCGCAATCGCTTTGTCTAGTCGTCGACATTGGTCTCGACCTATGCGTTCATGCGCAGAGCTTAGGAAATGGCGTGCCAGTGCAAATTCCGGTAGTTATGCGGTTTCGCATTATCACCCTAGAGCTGCTCTATATTCCGATATCGGCGCTCGCTCCTTTGCGAATAACGGCGTTTCTGCCCTCATCTGAGGCGTCATTGCCTAGCACGTATTTAGCAAAGCTTAATCATAGATCAGCAGGAAGTCTCCAACTCCCTCGTAGCATACCAGCTAAACTAGAGAACTAACGCCAACCACAGTACAACCGGGTTAAGTGGAGAAACATGGGAGAGGCCTTCACCCTGCAGTGGGTATAATCAGGTTGTTGATGATGATGATGATGAACCACAGTACAAGTGGCTTCACAGCGTAATTTGGCCTGCATCGTCGCGGGGTTCTATCTCTTCAATAAGACTAGCGACCCTCCTACGACAAAATAAAAAATATGAGCCTTCCGACTAACCCCTGACAGCCCTTAACTGCTGAATGCAAGCTGAAGTGGGTGTCCCCACACTTACGAGATGCACGTGCTTTGGAGGTTTTCGCAGTAGGGCGCTCCCCGCTGCGACCTCCTTCCGCAAATTTTGTCTACTACGGCTCCTAGTGACATTGCACAGGCGACTGTAATTCACGCTCCCTTTCCGAACGGCATTTGGCTGCTCGTGAACTGACCTGCCGAATGCGAGTGACCTCACCGCATATCCATGCTACGCCGCTCCAGTCTACTTGGCTCTCGACTCTCCTGAGCCGGTGAACTTTGAACCTGTGCTCGGCGCGCTTCGGCAGCGCTCTAACCCGCGTTCTCCGCCGTACAGACAGCGCGGTTTTAAGCCAACGGGCAAAACGGACTTACCACATCGGCGGTTCTGGGCGGCGGTGGGCAAACGGACACATATCGTGAGCTGGACCAACGGGCCGGCTTTCCCGGGCGGGTGTAAGGGGGTAGCGTAGGCAACTGGCAGTAGCTTGACGAGTAGCTCAGGATCTCCTTAAGAATGACTCGTTCGGCGGACCACACCTGCGATTTCACTGGAGGCGTATCGCAATAGCGGTTGGAAGCCCGTGCCATCGGGCTAGGCTTCGAATACCAGCCAGGAGCGCCCAGCCGACTTTGGACGACTTACTGCGTGGAATTCCACCATTCTTCGTGAGCTAGACTCCCCAACTGGACTGCCACTGGGGCCCCGCGTTGGTGCGCCATTTGTGGGGATTCTCTACGGGGCTGCGGCTCCGCTCTGAGAACCGAGGCCACACCGCTAGCTTGACCACAGCCGTGGCCGTGAAGAACGTCACACCTAGGCAAACATAGCCAGCGGGCCAAGTTGTTTTTTGGGAACGCCCAATGTTCTTCTCGGTGTCACAGCAGCATCCGCGCGCTACGGTGTCGCGGCGTCATCTCCCTGGGTGCTGTACGCTGAGATGAGAGGGGAAGGAGGGGCCGTTCTCTCACCCCCGCCCTCTCTGCCACAGAAACGGAGGAAGGAGGCCAGAGGGGGAAAGATGAGGGCTCCCCGAAAGAGAGAGAGGGTGTTCGTCGCGTCGTGCGGGCGAGGGAAATGTTGAATTCCCACAATTTATATTAACAAACTAGCCCAAAATGTTCTGATAAAATAGATTGGTTATCAACATAGATATATTTGTGCTATTATTATTGTACTGTAAATCAGCGCTTTCCTACAAGACTAACACAGTCGTAATCCTGAAGATGCGCTGATGTTTTGTGTGAGTAGGAGATAAGTCAATGCTAACATGTAATAAATCAAATCTGGCTCCACACTTCCTCTCCTCTTGATAACTATCCTGTTCTTTTTTAAAGCAATGCTTAAAGGCCTTTATACGGCACCGCCGTGTCTTTAAACAACCGCAGGGCGGCGGAAAGTAAATGTATTTCGTGTCATCTTTCAGCGTAACAATTCAACGTAATCTTTGTCAGAAAAATATAAATCGCATACGTTGTTGCGACTTGGTTAGCGATGCTATCGGCTCCTCCGGTGTTGGCGCCGTGCTCGATGAAGCGAGAGGCTCAGTTTATGGAAGAAGAGGAAGAGACTTTATACAAGAGGTTACATGTTCCAAGTTCACAGTGAGAGAGAGCTCGCATAAGATGGAGCTCGGTATATCTGGCGGAAAAGTTCCCCAGGTCCCCACATAGAGTCCCTAGGCACGCACTTCACATGACGTAACTGCGGGAGAGAGTCCAGAGGAACGCCCAGGGTCAAAGGGCAGCTTGACGCGGGTTAAAATTTATGACCGCGGCGGAAGCGGCCGCTCCTCGAAACCCTTGGAAAGGGCTGCGCCGCCGGCTTGGTCCGCTCCGCTTCACGGCAAATGGCCCGGAGTCGCGTCTCGGCCGCGGCGCGAAGTGACGAAAACAGAGCAGTTTGACAGCACAGCGTAAACGCAGTTCTTGTGAGATCGGTGCCAACTCCTCTGTGTGTTTCTCTTTTTGGGCAGAGAAGGTGCAGACAGTCATAAATTCCCGATACACGTCGAAACAAGGACCGAAGAGAATGCGTGGCACAGGACGTCGTTCACTGTGGCCTCTTGGAAAGGCACTTGGCCAGATGTCCCTTTGAAGCCGCCGTCCGGACGCAACAGCACCCCCGCCACCAGACACTGCATCGGGAGGTCGCGCAGTTTGGCGCTGCTCGGCTGACTTGATGCGTTGACTCGAAGGCTCGAACGAGTGGTCGGCTCCGCTTTTCTCCGAATCTTTGGTTCTCTCTGCTGCATGGTGCCCTCCTTTCAGCACTCAGCGGCACCCTTCGCTTGGAACTTGTGTACGCTTGGCGCGCTCAGCAAGACTGTCTTTTCCAAACACACCCAGCACAGTAAGCAGCCCGTGAAAACCACTCGAAACGCCAGATCTTCAAGAAAACAATCGTTTCTGCTAATATGCTATATAAAAAAACGAACCAGAGTGCCCGACAAGTGTAAAAGCCCAAAAAAGACCTCCCGCAATGGCGCCTTTACACCACGACGCTATCTGATCATGCAATTCGACTAAATGAATGTCTAAAATGCAAAAGCATATCAGGCAGGCGAAGGGGACAGCTCACTGTACTAGGAGCGTTGCACTATTCCCTTCTATATCTAGCTGTTTCTATTTAAGGTGAGTTCGAGGCCCCCGAGGTTTCGCACACCTTTTGACAACCTGCATACATTCCCTAGTGTGCATTAAACATAGTGGCACTGCATTAAAACTCAAAGCGCGTTTATTCGACTGCATGCGGTACATATCATTCTGAAATCATAAATGTCTATGAATACAATGCATTCGGTTACACAGATGCATAACAAGGTAGGAAAGGGGTTGAAATGATATCAGAATGCTCGACTGAGACCGTCAGCGTTGGTATGCAGCTTTCCTTTCTTGTATCGCACTTCCAAGTTGTGCTGCTGAAGAGCTAAACTCCACCTAAGTAAGCGGCCGTTCTTTGAGGACATGCTTTGCAGCCACGTTAAGGGGCAGTGGTCAGTCTCTATAGTAAACTTTGACCCGGCAACCTAGCAGGCGAGCTTCTGTACAGCCCAAATGAGGCATGCACACTCCTTTTCTGATGTGCTGTACGCTTGTTCTCTAGTGCTCAATTTGCGACTAATGTACAGAATGGGTCGCTCTTGCCCATTCGAGTCGGTCTAAGAAAGCACGACTCCCAAACCTCGGTCTCTGGCATCGCACTGAATGACAAAAGGCTTCGAAAAATCGGGCGCTGTGAGAACAGGTCTTTGACTCAACAACCTTTGCAAACTTTCGAACGCGGCCTCTTTCTTGGCGTCCCACTGAATGATCACGGGCTCTGTTTTTCGCAGGCAATCTGTCAACGGACTTGCAATCTCGGAATATTGCCTGACGTAATGGTGGTAATAACCAGTAAGCCCTAGAAAAGCCCTCATTTTTGTGTTAGTCTTCGGGCGACGATAGTTTGCCACGGCAGCTATTTTCAGTTCAGACGGTCGGCGTCTACCCCTTGCGACGCTATTTCCCAGGTAGGTGACTTCCGCGCAGCCCAAGGCACATTTCTCAGCTCTTACCGTGAACCCTGCCGCCATCAACCTCTCCATTACCTTACGCAGGTGCTCTATATGATCCTCCCCCGTGTTTGAAAAGATCGCTATATCATCTAGGTAAGGAAGAGCGAACTTCTCCAGTCCGTGTAGAACCCTGTCCATTAGGCGGGAAAAACAGAAAGGGGCATTCTTCAGCCCAAAGCTGAGCATCACTGATCGGAATGCTTCTAACGGGGAAATAAAAGCCGCGTAGCGACTGGCACGCTCAGTAAGCGGAACTTGCCAGTATACGCGAACAAGGTCTAAGGTTGAAATATACTTAGGCTGGGGTACTGTCTCAACCCTTTCTTCGATGTTCGGTATAGGGTACGTCTGATTGACCGTTACCGAGTTTAAAAGCCGGTAATCTATGCAAAGTCTTGGATCTTTGCCAGGGACTTCAACTAAAATCAATGGCGACGTGAAATCGCTTTCGGTTGGAATTATCACCCCTAATTCACACATCCGGCGAATTTCAGCCTCCATAATTTCCCTCTGCTTGGGAGAAACCCGGTACGCCTTGCATCGAATCGGCTTATCATCTGTCAACTCGATATCATGTTCTACCAAGTTTGTTTTGCTTGGTCTGTCAGAGAAGACGAGAGAGAAATCCTGAACTACTTGTTCTAAGTCGCTCTTTTGACTTTCGCTTAAACCGGGCTCTGCCTCGATCTTGGCCAGCAGGAGATTGTCTGCCGCAGTGGTTCCCGTCATGACAGACGGAATCTCAGGGGTTTCCTCCTCTGGGAGGTTAAGTGACAGATTCACCACCGCCTCTCGCTGAATGTAAGGCTTCATGAGGATACTGTGGTATACTCTAGAGTGTTTTCTTCCAAGCTTCACCTCATAATTGGTGTCAGAAAGCTTGGATACCACTTTGGCTGGCCCTTCCCATTGAACATCGAGCTTTGTCTTTTTCGAAGGGCATAGCAACATGACTTCATCGCCTTCTTTGAAATTTCGCCTGCGAGCCGTCCTATCATAGCGTGCCTTGGCAAGCGTCTGCGCCGCTTTCATATTGCTTTCCACTATCTCTCGGGTCTTTCCCAGGCGTTCCAGCAATTGCAACACGTAATAAACTACGTCAGGATTCTCGCCTTGACCCTCCCACGATTCCCGCAACAATCGTAGCGGACCCCTCAAATTACGCCCGTGCACAAGCTCTGCCGGACTGAAACCTGTGCTCTCGTGAGGAGCCGATCTGAGGGCAAACATTGCCGCAGGAATGCAATTTTCCCAATCACGTTTTTCTTCAAAACAAAGAGCCCTTAAAATTCGCTTCAAAACGGAGTGCATTCGCTCAACCGGATTCGACTGCGGATGGCGAACCGAGCTATGCACGACCTTGATTCCACATCGCTCAAAGAATGTCGTCGTGAGACAACTAGTGAACACGCTTCCGTCGTCACTTTGGATCTCTGCTGGGAATCCGGTCCGCGAGAAAATAGCCAGCAAAGCATCCACGACGCATGCCGAAGTTAGCCCTTTCAAGGGGATCGCTTCTGGAAATTTAGTGGCTACGCACAGCGCGGTCAAGACGTAGCGGCAACCTGATTCCGGCATTGGTAGCGGTCCAACGATGTCAATAACTAGCCGCCGGAATGGCTCAGGAATTATCGGAACCAATTTCATCGGTGCCTTCCACTTGTCAGTGGACTTCCCAATTCTCTGGCATGTGTCACAAGAGCGAACGTAGACCTCTACCTCTTTCCAGCACCCGGGCCAGTAGTACTCTTGTACTAACCTTGTTTTAGTTTTTCGTATGCCCAAGGGGCCGGCCCAAGCCTTGCTATGTGCCAGGTCTAGAATCTGCTTGCGATACTTCCGCAGGACCAACAATTGGTCGTATACTCTACCTCTACTGTCAGAGTATCGGCGGTACATTAGATCATCTTTTTCATAGAACGAAATGTTCTTTCTGGGGGCGCCTTGTTTGACACTCTCTAGCAGGGCGCTCAATGAAGCATCTCCTTTCTGCTCGGCAACAACTGTTACCTTGTCGAGCAGAGCGAGCTGCTTCCAGCTGTCGGACGCAGGTGACAATACTGAGCCTGCGCCCGGGTTGTCCTCAGCAGACGCCTCTGTGCTTTCAGTGCCCTCCCCTTGACTCTCATCGTCTGGAACGCGGGGCTGAACAACCGGCGGAACACCGTCGGGCTCAGCTGTCGCATTTACTGGTGCTTCTTTTGGCTGTGTGCTTCCGAGCTTTCCGGAGAGTTCGCGAGCCCTCGAACGGGTTAACGCCATGCAAGCTATGCTATTAGAGAACGACTGACCCCGTTCTTTCAGTATTTGCTCAGATTTATTTGAGAACAGATAGGGGAAATTATCAGGTAGGTTGCGAGAAATCGCCGCCTCTGCGCATACTTTCCCGAACGGGCCCTCTATGAACACCTTAGCCAGTGGCAGGCAGACACTCTGCTCTTCTACTACCTGCCGCATCCATGCGCATTCTCCGGTAAAATGTTCCGGAGAAACACAACGCGGATGCGCCACATCCACGGTGGCCGCAGAATCTCTCAACACTCTGCATTTCTTACCATTAACAAGCAGCTCCTGCATGTACGGCTGTAAAAGCCTCATATTCTCATCAGAATCTGCAATACTTGCAAAAGCGACTTTATTTTTGCAGCTTCTAGCCAAGTGGCCCCGTTCCTTGCAGTTATAACATATAACTGGCCTGCGCGCCTCAAATGCTCTTGCGTTGTCACCAGGTGACTTTGACCTTTCCGCTGGTTTCGGCGATTTTGCCTGGCCCTCCGTTCCGCTCCTCAGTGCCTGTGGAGGAGCTTTTTCAAGGTTTTTCGGAGCAGGAAATCTCCTTCCTTCGAGCCTGCGAGGAACAAAGTTCGTTCTGTCGCATTTTTCCTGTTTTGCCAATTTCGGGCGTACATTTCGGCGAATTTCGTATTCTGCGGCCAGTTCGGCTGCTTTATCCAAACTTAGTTCCGTCATTCTATCCTGCACCCAGAATCTAACTTCCCCCGAGATTCCTTGATAGAATTGCTCTAGGCCAATGCACTCGACCACTTTGTCGTGATCTTCATATGCGCCTGCGCTCTTTAGCCATTCTGTCATATTAGCTCTGATCTCATAAGCAAACTCCTGATGAGATTCTGTACCCTTCCTCGCGTTTCTAAAACGCTGCCGAAAGGCCTCAGTCGACAGACGGTATTTCCGCAACAGCGCCGCTTTAACGTTATTGTAGTCTTTAGCCTCGTCGTTGCTAAGGCGTGCGACTACCACGGAAGCCTCGCATGGAAGTACAGTCAACAGCTTTTGTGGCCATTCGTCCATTTCGAAGCCGACCTTTTCGCATGTGCGTTCAAAGTTAACGAGAAAAAGTGCTATGTCCTCGCCCACCCTAAACGGCTGCAGAAGGTCCTTCATTTTGGACTGACCACCTGAAGAAACAGAGCGCCCCGGGGAAATACGAAGTGCCTCTATCTCGAGTTTCTTCAGCTGTAATCCAAGCTCTCTTTGTTCTGCTTCCTTTTTTTCTCTCCAGCTACTTCTAGTTTTTTCCTCTCTAGAACTGTTTCCCAAGCCTCGTCCGCTTCTTCCTCAGTCACCTCCTCTGCCCGCACTAGCTCTAGAATTGGCTTTTTGCGCTTTGTTGGGCCAACTGATATGCCCAACTCCTGGCAGATTTCAAGAAGGTCTTGGACTTTAAGCTTGTCCATCCTGACTTTGCACTCTGCGTCGTTTGCTCCCTGCTAAATTTTGTGCTCAAACCACCCAATTCTTGGCCTGTGGCAACAAAATTTTCCGCAATAATTACATTGCACCAAACTCGACTAACGACTCCCTGCGCTAGACAATCTGGCGAATCAAGAGATAAACACGCGGCACTCACCGCACCAGGATAGCTGACGCCGGCTCATCTCACCGAGCTGCCATCCACTGTTGCGACTTGGTTAGCGACGCCATCGGCTCCACCGGTGTCGGTGCCGTGCTCGAAGAAGCGAGAGGCTCAGTTGAGGGGAGAAGAGGAAGAGACTTTATACAAGAGGTTACATGTTCCAGGTTCACACTGAGAGAGAGCTCGCATAAGATGGAGCTCGGTATATCTAGCGGAAAAGTTCCCCAGGTCCCCACACAGAGTCCCTAGGCACGCACGTCACATGACGTAACTGCGGGAGAGAGTCCAGAGGAACGCCCAGGGTCAAAGCGCAGCTTGGCGCGGGTTAAAATTTATTACCGCGGCGGAAGCGGCCGCTCCTCGAAGGTGGTATCCGAAAACCTTGGAAAGGGCTGCGCCGCCGCCTCCGTCCGCTCCGCTTCACGGCAAATGGCCCCGGAGTCGCGTCTCGGCCGCGGCGCGAAGTGACGAAAACAGAGCAGTTAGACAGCACAGCGTAAACGCAGTTCTTGTGAGATCGGCGCCAACTGCTCTGTGTGTTTCTCTTTTTGGGCGGAGAAGGTGCAGAGAGTCATAAATTCCCGATACACGTCGAAACAAGGACCGAAGAGAATGCGTGGCACCGGACGTCGTTCACTATGGCCTCTTGGAAAGGCACTTGGCCAGATGTCCCTTTGAAGCCGCCGTCCGGACGCAACAACGTTTAAAAAATAAAGTTTTGTATCATTCTTTGCTGTTATATTCATATATTCCATTATGCCAATAGCCAGTATTCATGTCCTTTGTCGCATATATAGTAGCATATCTTCCAAAGAAACGAAGGGTTTGAGAGCACAATTTCGTTCCAGGGGCAAACAGACTGAATGCAGCACCAAGCCTTGGCAAGGCTGACGTCGTTTCATATTGCAGTCATTTCTGATAAATTAATGCTAATATTCTTACAGTGGAGTAATATTCGAATTTCATAAGGTACGCTAAAACATTTTAATCCACCTGCAACTTTATGATAAAAGTATGTAATTTCCCAGTAACGATGTTGCAATAGAGTTCTTGGCTGCGTTACAGTAGAGGTGGAAATGAATTAAATACGATATTTCAAAGACAACATTTTATTCAGAATTTATCTTTAGAATAACGGAACTTCAACAAGTGAACAGCGCGACAACCACCTGTTCGTTG
Organism: Amblyomma maculatum; assembly: GCF_055883805.1. NCBI lineage: Eukaryota > Metazoa > Arthropoda > Arachnida > Ixodida > Ixodidae > Amblyomma > Amblyomma maculatum. The sequence continues at coordinate 55,565,353 of NC_139354.1, forward strand.
TCAAGTGGTAGAAAGGAAACTAAATGAACAAAGACGAGATTGTAAAAGCAACGTGCTGCTCATAAGTACGCGACATAGGTAGGGAACCTAATAGTAATAATTGGTTCACAGGAAGAAAAAGGTGCAGTATCTGTCACACTTGTGTCCGTGGACACCTGAACCGCGCCGTAAGGGAAGGGAGGAAGGTGGGAGTGAAAGTGGATAGAGAGAAAGAGGAGCCGTAGTGAAAGGCTACGGAGTAATTTCGAGCACGTGGGGATCACCGTGAAATCGCACAGCACACGGACGCCTCTTCGTTCTGCCTCCATCGAAACGCAGCCGCCGAGGTTTGGATCGAACCCGGGTACTCCGGCACAGTAGTCGGGCGTCTTACCACTGCACCATCCCGGCGGGGCAGGTAGGGAACCTTGGCAAGAAAAAAAAGAGCGGTATGTTCGTTGCCAGTTTTGAATCGCCACTGAATACACAAGTATTTCGATCAGAAGATAAATTTCGGAAGAGCACATAGAATTCTCGCAGTCTCATCCCTTTGTTCTGCTGTATTCCGCAGTTGGAAGGCTCCGTCGCAAGTAACAGAACAACCAAACTAACAGCAGTCAAATTTATCTCTCCCATGCATCACTAGGTTCTAAATAAAACTGCTCATTGCACTGATTTTCTCGAGGTAGGGAACCTTGGCAAGAAAATCAGTGCGACAAGCAGTTTTATTTAGAACATAGTATTGCATGGAAGAGATATATTTGACTGCTGTTATTTTGGTTTTTCTGTGGTTTGCGACGAACGGAACCTTCCAGCTGCGGAATACAGCGGAACAAGGGGATGAGACCACGAGAATTCTACGTGCTCTTGCGAAATTTGTCTTGGGGTGGAAATACTTGTGTATTCAGTGGCGAAATCAAAACTGGCAACGAACAAACCACTGCTCTTCTCTAGTCCGCGTGACGGCACTTACAACAACCAGCCGCTACGGAGAATTTCACCGGTTGATAAGAATGCCAGATGCTTGAGAATACTAACCAAGACATGCTGTTTAGATTGGGACGTGACTTTCACGTCAGTTTTCCACAAATATTCTCTCTTGATATGTAGAATTGCACCAGCTGATAAGAATGCCAGATGCTTGAGAATACTAACAAAGACACGCTGTTTAGATTGGGACGTGACTTTCACGTCGGTTTTCCACAAATATTCTCTCTTGATATGTGCATTCATCCAGGAAAGCAACCAGATTTTATTTGATGAAATGTGTTCTGTCACTTCATTACATATTTTAAAGCATTGTTATCGGTAGTGTAAAGAAACAAGCTGCAGTGTATGACGATTATTTTCTATGCGTTTGTCTTCTTTCTCTGTCTTAAGCATCTATTTAGGACTCGTTCCCAAATATAATCGACCAGAGAATAGAAAGCTTGTTTTGACCAGCTTGCTTCATAACTGCATAAATCGGATCATTCATACGCTAATCAAGAATGTTTCGTCGAAATTTAAAAACGCGAAGACATGCGGTATGAACACCAGGCCTAGAGAAACAGAACAGTGTCCATTAGATGAGCTTACGCTGTTCACTATGTTTCATTTTTATTTACCGGTTGCTTTTAAAAGACAAGCGGCGTCGACGCGATGTTGGAAGATAACAAACAGATTAGCCCTGATGGCCATTTTCATCTCGTTTGCATAATAGAGAGAAAGCCAACTGAATTACGCCTTAAGTAGGGTAGAGACAAATACTCTTATTCAAAGGTCACTTGCACCAGTTCTAAATGTTAAATCTCCTTTAGAAATATTTGCAATTTTCCAATAGCAGTGTTATATAATTTGCAATATTACTTTTATTTTCTGCTTTATCCAGACCATGTGGCCCTTTTGTGATAATATTGTTCTCTTCTCAGTAAGCATAATGCTGCTTTAGGAGTCAGGTGGTCAGCAACGGCTCAAAGCGTATCACTTCTTTGTAAATTAAACCAATTAATATGATGCCATCGTATTGCAGTGTAAGTAGGAAAGTGAGATCGAAACAATGCAATCATTTATCAGGGCTTGGCACTTTAAGATAGGTGTGTCTAGGTTTTTAACATATGCGAAATACCACAATGAACAATATTTTTATTATGGACTTGTGGTATTCATGCTCGAATAAATTATTTATTGTGCACATTATCATGCACCGCATTCACAGGAAATCCCTTGTAATAACGAAGGGTTCCCCGATCGTCAATAGATAAGCGGTGCTTAGTCTGCATTAATATTTATATAGCTCACGACGTCGGACAACTGAGCGAAGAAAGCTCTGTGCTTTGTGCGCATGCTCTAAAAAATAAACGACTTTACGTCAGGACACTACAGCTTGCGTACGTCCATAGCAGGCGTTGAGTCTAAGCCTTGTTCCGATGGGTCTTTACACTAAAGCAAGATATCATGCAGAATGTAGTGGTATATATATTAAAGAGGCAGATAGGTATGTATGCATCGCCAACGTGACATTCTCGAATATAGTGTTCAATTATTAAGGAAAAATTGGGTGATGATGACTTTTCCTTCCTGCGGACGAAATTAGTATTTGTTCACCAAACATTTCTGCTTTTCGGCCGGAAAAACAGACCAGACTTGTGTAACCAATATTTACACATATTTGTGTGAATTAACCGCTAACGTAAAATTTAAGGCATTTATTTTTGAAGTTCTCTAACCCTTCACCATAAAACGAGCATGATATTAGGGAGCGATATTACAATTAAAAGAACATTCCACGCGGTCAAATTTCAAGATTGATCAAAGAGAAGATCCAAAGGGATACAACTAACTGCTAATCAATTGCGGCAGAGCCTCTCCAGCATAGGCACTCGCGCCATAGACATCCTGATTGCTACCCGCTTATTTGAACACCCTTGCCTATGTTGGCTGACGGTCTCAGCTGCAATAGACAGCATGCGAGTGTGTGCTACATTTCATGCATATTTAAAACCACTGTGTCCGCGTTTAGCGCACGTTTTGAGGCCTGTAGTCTTTATTCTAGAAACCGCTACCTTACTCAGTATGAGAGCGACACACTGCTTGCAGAACAGGTGCATGGTCCGTTTTATTTTATTTTTATTTTTGTAATCCCAAAGACACCCGAAGGGACATTGCATGAGGGGTGGACATTCACAACTAAATCAACAACAAAACGTGGTCTATAGTGTGCATAATACCTATAGAGAGGGTATAAATAACAGTATGATATAGGTACACAGCTACGGTGGTTATGAAAGCAGTAACAAAAAAAAAAACAAGATTAACAGGCGACGAACAGCGGATGGAGATCTTGTCACGCATTGAAAAAAAAAAAAAGGAAAAATTGGAAACTAAAAGCAAAGTACAAAACAAAGTAGATAAGGGAAACTGAGGCTCGTAAATACATTTCAGCGTGTCCTTGAATTTATTCAAATCTTCAATGATTACAGTGATATCAGGAAGGCCGTTACAATCCTTTTCTGTTCCTACGAAGAAAGACTGAGCTAACGTTTCGATCTTTGTACAAGGATGTGACAGATGTCGACTGTTTTTGTGACGAACTGAATATGGGGAGTGTTTATGGATGTAGGTGCGTGATAAAAGTGAATAGTATTATCAATGAAAAAAGGCTAATCTGTCCACATTTCGGCGGTGATTAAGTAGCGGTAAGCTGGCACGATTCTTTGTTCGGTTACACAAGTGTACGATGAAAAATCTGAATAGACAAATCTGATTACGTGGTTTTGGATAGTTTTAATACTGTCAGAAAGGTACTTTAATGTGGGTTCCCAACAGCGGCAGCATATTCTAATTTACTTCGTATTAATTTGGTTTAGGCTAATAATTTTACGTGTGCTAAAACAAGCTTCATAGAAGACTAAGGTAGCCCAGGGACCGGCTCGCTGTAGAAGTGATATGCTTAACGCGTGTTGACCATTTAAGATAGTTATAAAGGTGTATTTCTAGATATTTATATGTTTAGTATCATGTAATTGAGATCCGCATAAAATATAGCTATGTTCATTTAAATTTAAGCGGCTATGAATGTACATCAGTTTGCATTTAGCAGTGTTTAAGGACATTTGAGATTTTTTGCACCAATTTTTTATATGTAATACGTCGCGTTGCAACCTATGACTATCTTAAGAATTAGTTTTTTGAGTGTAAATAACGCAGTCATCTGCAAAATGTCGAATCTTATTCTTTATTAAGAAAGAGGAGGGGTCCGAGCACCGATCCCTGCGGAGCTTCGTAAATAACATAGGCAGGTTTAGACGGTGTTCAGTTAATTACTACAAACTGTTTTCTATCGTTAGGAAATTTTCTATTCATGTAAGGAAAAATGGATCGAGATTTAAAAGTGATAATTTGTGCAATAGCCGGCCATGAGGAATTATGTCAAAAGCTTTTTTTACCCTGACAAAAGCTTTTTCGACTGTAGCTTTTGTACTCTGACAGAAAACGGCTTTCTCTTAAATATTACTTCAAGAAAGAAAGATTCCTAACCATCTTTCTGTGGGGGCTGCATGGACTATACGTTTGAACCTTTGCCACGTTAGAACCTTATAAAACTCATAAAAACTTATTATAATTAGTAAAAAAAGTTTGACAACGGCAGCTGTCCTCTACCAATGAATCACTACATTCTGACCAGGGTAGAACGAAATGAAGATGGTGGGTGCATAAAGTCAGGGGGACTGAACAAACAATGAGGGTGCCTTAGACCGCTGCCAACGTTCCGACAAGTAGACTTTTCTTCAGGGCAACATGTTCGCCACTGATGGGTATATATAAGCTTTTGCTCCACAAAGAAAGGCCTATGAGGTAAGAGGAACAAGAGGGTAGGAAACGAAAAAAATGTTTTTTTTTGCGAAATGACTTTGCCTGGACAGGAACCTGAAATCTTTCCACAAAAAAATGAAATACAGAAGAAAAGGAATAACAATTTAGACGTACATTCATGATGAACCAACAGAAAAAGGAGTTTCACTGTTGGCACGTGTTGATAGGAAGGGCTTAGCGATTCCATAAAGACCAAAGTTAAGTCGAGCGTTAAGCCCTTCCTGGAAACATCTGCAAACATCGAATTTCATTCTTTCGTTGAATGAAGACTTATCTGGCTCTGTTGACCTGCTTCTGCTGCCTTCGTATTTTCTTTTTTCAGATCAGAACATCACAGGTTTCGAGAGACGACAGCCATTTCTAAGGAAACATTTTTTCATTTCCCAACTCCTTGCTCCGGTTCCCTATTCTTCTTATTCGGAGGCAAAGCCGAAGATATACTCCTCCAACAATGAGCACCCTAAAGAAACAAAAACAAGCTCACTTTTTTAATCATTCTTTGCCTTCGACAGCAAATAAAAAGGGGTGCTGCGCACAAAGAGACATGGACGAGGAGTAAACACAATAAGTGAAGACTAGCGAGCGGTTTTGTTCGATTAAAGACGCACCTTATAAAGCCTTAAACCGTCATATTACACACTATGCGCAATCCAAAAACCTGTCCCCATTCATATGCAGTTTAATTGATAGGCTACTTACAAATTTTTTACCCTTGTTCCTTATAACTTATAACGCAACTTATAACTTACAAGCCACCTGATTACGACTCCTCAAAACTCTGGTATCTGCCAGCAAAGGCAGGCATGGCTTATCGCTTGTACCATGCGCCACCGAGCAAGGGTAAATTCAAGCTTGATTCAAAGAAAGCTGGTGTTGTTTTAAGCGATAAATCAAACATCAGCCCGTCTGACCGATGTACCGCCTACCACTGGTCAGGGGGACTTCTAGGCAGATGGCGAGATGAGTGGCAGGACCCTTCACTCAGTCCGCTTTAATTTTCCCTCCGGACATGACCTAACGGCATAATGAGGCCAACTTGCACGGGGCGGAAATAACAACCGGCTCATTGTAAACTTTCATCATATTCTTCAGATTGTGGTAAATCCTGTGCACGTACGGTAGAAGCACTGGCGGTATTTCTTTAGAACGACTCTATTCTGGCAGGTTCTATCTTTCACTTTGCGAAACAGTATCTCCGCTACTGCAACAATTATTGAAGCAGGAAAACCAGCCTTCGTCATCCTAAGCACGTGACTATGGATGCTCACATGTACAAGGTGCACGCAAGATTGGGCAAGGTGCCCGGCAAGCAATATCTTCAGATGGGTAGTTTTATAGTCTTAGAATGTGGTGACCTGAAAGACAACACCTTTTTGTTTTCGTGGAGAGTACACGTGATCTGATGTTAAAGTGAGTTTAATATCCAAAAGCTGATTTATATGCAATAACTGTAACCGGAAAATCAAACATGTCGCAATCCTTTATTACATACCAGTTTTCGTAGTGGTGTAACGTGCGTAAACACGGATAAGGCTATTCTTGCTAGCATTTTTACATTGGCCAACGGTGGTCCCTCCTTTCTTTGAACGTCGTTTAGAAGCCTTTGTGCCTTGAAGATTGTAAAATACATACTTCAACTTGCCACGCTGGCATATGGCTATCTCTCGTTCATCTTTTGTACTCCGGCGAAAGAGAAAAAATTGAGATCAAGAGCAAATCGTGGATCGCGAACAATATTCTGATCACACTCGAGTATGGCGAAACATTACTGAAGCCTTACGGATAAGCTTCAAAATTATGCCATATTTTCGTGCTTGTAGAGTGTGCGAAATTCCGCAAGCATACTATCAAGCAGCGAAACGAAATCATAATCCTAGATACCAAATAAAGTGTAAAATATTCCACATAGAAGCGAGAAGCGTATTTATTATTTGAGAAAAGACAACGGGTGCAAGGCTGCCAAAAAACATAACGACGTGAAATTTCTTTTGTTTTTCTTAATGGGTGTTCGTTTTGCCTCAGGGACACTATTCGGAGATCTCAGTAGTGAATTAGAGTCTCTCTTGCCCGCAGACAACCGCAATACTTCTAGCGCTTGCTCACCGACAGCCAGTAACAAACCCGTCCCCACGACTGTGGCAGCCAATGGAAGCACCCAAGTGCAGCACCAGCATCCCGAGCGGCTGCTGATGCACCCGAGCCAGATCAGCGTGTCCCGTATGCTGTTCCTGGTGTGCACCGTGTTCATCATACTCAACCTGCCCAGCTACGTGGTGCGAATCCATGTGTTCGTACTCTCCATCAGCAACCAGCCAGTGCCAGACCACGTGCTGCTGTTGCAGCGATACTTCATGCTGCTCTATTACACCAACTTCGCCGTCAACTTCATCCTTTACAATCTGGGAAGCCGCATCTTCAGACGCATGATGAAGCAGTACGTGTCCAGGAAGTGGAGCGCCATCAGCTCGCTGTGCCGCGTTTCGGAGAGTTACGAATCCAGCGGCGCCATAGGAGTGGATGTGGCCTCTTTCAAGCCCAACGACCACGCGCTCGCCAGACACAAAAAGGCGCCAAAGACGTGATGCCGGGATGGCGGACGCGGCGGCTGCTGCCCCCTCAGTGCAGCAGGCAAGACTGGCAGGCAAGACCGCGACGCCCATCACAAAGATCGATACCCGAAATGCCACCCAGAAGAAATGCACCAGTGTTGCTACCGGTTCCCGCTGATCAAGTCAAGCTCTGAGTCTGACTTCCATTTTGGCCAGCAGCAATGTCATCACAAAAATCAGGTGAGGCAACTGGCAGTGTTCCTAGGTCAGCATACAAGCGTGTTTAACGCTGACGCAAATAAAGCTTGCCTGCTATGATGAGGACGAGTACAGCAAATAAATTTGTGTCGAATATAGAACCGTTGCTTGGAAACCAGTTTTAAAGGGAGAAATCTTATAACATCAGTTAATATATACAGCATCATTTCAAGTTTAATTAAAATGGCATAAGCGAAAACTCCATACTGTTTATAAAACAAGGTTGCTAATGCGGTTCACCAAATGCAGGTCATGAGCGGGAACATGCCTCTTTCAAAACAATGTGTATACAGTTGTTATTAGAAGCTTCATGCGGTGACACTATTGTCTATAGGACATCGTGTTGCTCTACTCAGTCCTACTTTTTATGATAGTTGTCACGTCATGTCTGGACACTGTAACGAGAAGGTAATGTAACGGGAACAAAAGCGGAAATACCGCAGAATTGTCTGAAACAATAATTGCGCTCTACGAAAGGAAAAAACGTACAGGTAACAGAAAAAGAAATTTGCGTCTATACTGGCTCTTGAAGTAGGAGGGCGGTGCTAATAAGCTATGAAAAGAACCCTTAAGTTATCTCAAAGCAGAAGAAATTTTTAAACTTGGGCCACGCGCTGCGGCCTATTTTAAAGAGCGACGATATTAATATACATCCATCCGTTTATTCATGCACGCTACCTGATTTGAGCCGTCTAATAGGACGCCCAAGATATATATCCATGTGTTTACCACACCCCTTAATGTAACACCACGGCTACAAAGAACAGGCAGATAATGTTACACCCGATGCATTCTTTGTCATTGGATTATTTTCGTTGCTTAACGGGAAGGATTCAGAGTGGAGTATGTGAATTGCTGCTCACAGCTCATTACGGGCAAGCAGGAAATGCATTTTGTGAATAAGTATCAACAAAACGCTCACGCAGAATACCATACTTTTTTTTTATTTTATAGTAGTCCACCTCAAGTAAAAGTTAAACATTTATATGTATATTAGGAGCCCCGTATTGAAAAATAACATTATTGGCTCAGAAACATGGGTTCACGAACACCACGTACTGAAAAGCATACGGAAGTGATAGCCACCCGTATTTCAGAAATAAGCACAAATTTATTCTTATTACTTTTTGTATCTTTATTGAAGCAAAAGATGAAATGAATTTGCATGACCAGACAACACTGCCTAGCCGCATTATACAATATGGTATCTTGTATCCATGTTTCTGGCATTTGATAACAACTTTTTCTAACTATTGAAATTGCTCAGCCATTCATCCCAACAAAAATGTCTACCGCAGACGTCAGCTCCGACACTGTTAAAAAGTGCTGAGCGCTTCAAATAAAGGTTTGAAAAGTCGCGTGTGTAAGCATGCCTGTAAACGTACAGAAGGGCGTCAGATAGTTTCGCTATTTTCTTGAAATGCTGTGTTCAAGCCATATTATTCTAATATATCAAGTTGAAAACATCACTGGATGGTTAAATTGTGCGCGCGCGAGTGGTTGCAGTCATAGGTTTTGAGAACTTTTGAAAACATCTTTCTAGCGTGAAACTGCTAGGACGAAGAAATAGAAGAAACATGGTTTCTTCTATTTGGACAAACTAGTAGTAGTTTTTTGTTTGATGCGAAATGAGCAGCGATTTCTTCTGCGAATCGCATTTAAAGCATCAGGATCCTATCGCAATTTTATAGAAGACATTGTTTGCGGTGCCAAGATAATAAATGGCGAAACTGCAATTTAGGAGTACACAAATACCTTTTTGCGCCCTACTGATACAACTGCTTCGCAGTGTGGCTTATATGATCTTCTAGATGAATTCGAAGAACGATTCTCTTTGTCAAACAGTTGCTTTTCACCTCAATATTACTCTTTCGTGCGGTGTAGCAAGAAGTTTTTTATCATTTCACGATTGGATGCCTATTCCGTTCAGTCCGTAGGATAAATTCAGAAGTCCAAGCTTTATCGTGGGATGGGCACCAAGAACTACGTCGCCTCAGCCGCTCTACATATAGCGTCATGTTTTACAGACGAAAAAATGACATTGCAGGCAAAGAGCTAAAGAGAAACAAAACACTCTCTTTTCATGGGCGCTTTTTGTTTAGCTTTTGCAGAACCATCTCTCTCATTTTTAAAATTGTTGCATGCAGTAAAATTTTCATTATTTTGAATGAGGCAAGCAAATGACGAAAACGTAGTTAAAACCGAACCTTACGCATAACTCACCACTATAAGCGAAGTATAAGTGGATAATAAAGTTAGACAGAGATCAGTTTTTTTTTATCGTGTTGGCCTGAACTAAGCAACACCTAGAACTTCTCTTTCCTCTTTCAATTTTGGACATAGATCAAAGCAATGGCTCTTAGACACTATGGCAGCGTTTTTAATTGTTGTGTTCGTGGTTGACCTGTTCTGTATACTTCCTCTTCTTTCTTTGCTAGGTGACGCCGTGGAGCTGCTCTTACTTCGACACTTCTTCGTCTCTGCTTAGCTCATCTAGTAAGAAGGGTCGCTCCACTATGTTTGACTAGAGCACAAGACATGAGGATAAGAGCAAATGTGAAGTGTTGTGAATTGACCCGTGGCAGGGAAACGAAGTTGGGAACATGTCGGGACTAAATCTGCATACGTGGCCGAGTGCACTACAATGAAGAGATCCGCCATATTCGCCTTACATATGGCGGCTCTGCCGCCCACCTGCTCTCCGCTGCCACAGCGGAGAAAATGCTGTCTACGCTCATCCCGCGCGATTTGAAGGACTCAAGTCTGTTTTCTGTTTCGTGCTCAGTTGGCACCTGATGTTTCTCAGTGACACGACGGTAAACAGAAGGTGCTTATGGTACTTGGTGGCTCATTTGGTGCAGTGCTGCTCATAGTGATGGTGCATATCAATATAGGAGAGGTGTTCAATAAGTTTCGCATGTTGCGGTGAAAATTCTCAGGTTGAGAAATTTAAATGAGGTGTTAAAAAGATCACTTAAATCTTTTCTAGGAGCACATCCGCATTTTGTTATTCAATTTAGTAATCTTCAGCGGATGTATCTGCGTGTCGTGCAGCAGCACATGTACCTGCAATCTAATATAAAATATTAAAGCAGGGCTTTTTTTCTGCACAGACTTAACATTTCGAACCACCTGCCAGTAGATTTAATGGTGACTGTAACGCGAAGATCGATGGGCATCCCAACTATATTCACATTATGCTTCATCAAAAGATCAGCAGCGGAGTTATTATTTGAAGAATGAATTCTTACTTCGCTACAAAACGTTTACTCGCAATTACGCAGCGTCACAGGTGGGCGCCACACCAAGAAATGAAGTTGAAAGATAGAATAAAACAGCCCAGGCCAAAGCGGAGACAAGTGAGGACAGACACAGGGATGCATCTGCCTCTCTTTTGTCCCGTCTTTCCTTGCGAATTTTACCTTCTTCAACTTTTACCAACAAGTTTTTGTGTTCTCCCGTATCTGGAAGGATGATGTTCCCTGTTTGTAGAATGATCTTTACAGCTTTCGAGCAAATTAAACTTCCTTTAGGTGTATTGCCCTGCAGAAAGCTACAAGCTGAGATCTACTATATTGATATGCTTATTGAGCACTTCTTCTTGAAGCGGTGTACTGTTTTCACCACGTGACAGTTGCTCATATTTTCGTGATAGCGTTTTAATGAACCGCTTACACCTTCATGGGCTTTCTCCATCGTGTTCTCTATTCTAGTGGATACTGTGATGTCCGTTTATGTATGTGGCTTATTGTATTATATCTGCGCCTCGCATATGATGTTCTTTGACGTGCAGATTCGTTTCTCTACTACATGTTGTTACGAGATGTACATTTTCATATCAGCTTTGCAGCACTGTATTGTAAAGATAGAATCCGCACGCATACAGCCAGGTGTTGCCTGTTGAGCGTATTTAGATTTATTATTCGAATAAAAAACGCATGTTAAACAACCTAACAGTGTGGATAAAATGGCACCATTATTTTTTGCATCCATGTTTTAAATGCGTTATATTATATATTTCAAACCAGTGTTCTGTACATAATGTGTACATAATATACCTACTTCTGTACATACCCTAAAAATAGAGCAATTTTGTAAAAATATCCACATTATATAAGGTACAACAGTGCTTCTATTCGTTTCTGAGAAGGCAACGCGGTGCTGTAAAAAAATAAATGGTAAGAAAGGGTGTTTTTTTTGTGGAATGAGTACAGGTATCTTTCGCTACTACAATGTACCTGCGGCTCTCTTGAATGTAGCTGCGTGATAGTATGCGGCCTTACTCCAAATGTAAGCTCGCTCTTAAAGAATACAAAACATAAAAGTAATACCTGTCTGCAGGAATAAATTATAGCTTATTTTCCAGATATTTCGTCAACGAGAAAAGATGAAATCAAAGGTCCAGGAAAATAAGTCGCCTGTTGTTTATAAAAAATGCAGGGAAGGGTTGGACATTTGGTAGTTCGTGCTTGAACGCATATTAAAACTGCGTAAATGGCTTGGAACGGAAAAGAAAGAGAGCACTGAAAGTACCTGCGCATATTTCCGGTCGTCCCTCAATCTTCGCGTGGATGCGATAAGCATTCACACATGACGAATGAATACTGAGGACGAATTAAATATATTGATTTCTTCGTGTGGCTGATGTTCCACTACTGGCTTCTTTTTCATCTGACTCGAATCAAAGCTGCATTTCATGGTTTACTGATCCGCATGTACCTAACTAATAGATGTAGATAATGATTTAGGGTTATAGCGTTGCGCCTTGTTGTATGGCGTCGTTTGCACAAAGCATGAAATGCTTGTTTAGATAATGAAGGATCCGCACCAGCCACGGCTATATAAAGTGATATTGAACTGTTACAGTGCTAACATGACGGAAGTAGTTTACGGGTAAAGATCTGCTGAGATTCTATAGAGAAATTAGTGCTTTTCGTATACCTTCTTCAGCTCATTGTACTTTGGTCTGGAAGGTCACCAAATAACAGCGTTTTCTTGAAACTCGCGCCAATCTTTTCTGAACCATTCGTATCACCGTGTTAACCTTGTAGGTATTAGGAAATATATTCTCAGCGCAGTCGGAAATGCTCACACCACCTGACATTCCCCAGAGGAACGCACTGGAGTTTTCAATCTTCCCATTTCAACTCAAATCTCAGCTAGCAAGCCGTTTGCGACAACACTTCTCAAAAGAGATAAATCCTTTATATGACATAATTACCTGCCTGCAATCCTGTAATTCTTGTCAACCTTGCCCATTTTACTTTGGGTTCTTGAAGAACTTCATTGTCATGCTCTTCATCCGTTAAGCGTGGGCCGTACCACATTTTATTATGAACTGACCAAAAATGTTTGGGGGATTAGTGAGCCAGCAGATTTTTCGCTCAACACCTGTATGACTAAAATAACTCCTTACACTGGAAAATCATGCACCATAATATAGCAAATTGTGTCCTGCTATACATAGGTCTTTTCTAATTATAAAGCTCCACCTGGGAGTATTTGGCTTTTATTGCTGAGCATATGTGCCGCTATGATTACCTGCAGTGATTTTGCTCCATCCTATTTAAAGGTTTTGGTTTCTAAGAAATTAATTGACAAGCTAAAGAAAATGAAGAACAACTGCCTTTATCAGACAGTGAAAATGTACCATTCGAAAATTAATGAAGGGAAAATGGGCTACAAGGTTAGTGGGGTAAAGTCTGCATCTGAAGTCAAAGACGCGATGGCGCCTTTTAATAATATGTCTACACAGCTGAGACCTGACCAGAACCATAGTTTCTAAAAAATAATAATTATTATTTTAAGTATCTATCAAAATCTTCTTTTTCTACATCACCTACCTCCTATCGAGAGATTAAAGCTAAACAATATACACATTGTCTTATTATTACTAAACACAGTATGTCATAGAAGCGAGCAGTGGTTCCTCGAAAAGGCACGAATGAGTTTGAATTATTGCTTTGGTTTTCTACTGGCAGAATGCTTAAACGCAAAATCTGCAGGGTATTGTCCGCTGTTTGACTGCTGTTTTGGAAGCAGCTAGGTATTCCTGAGACTCGCATCGTTACGGTGAGTTACCGGAGTCGATTATTCTGATAGGCAGCGAAGGGTGAGCGCAACTTCAACAAAACGGAAGCATGGCTGGTCAGCACATAACCTAAGTACGTTTATATAGGACGTGTTTCGCTGGCGTCGCAGCATGCTATTAGAGCATTAACTACGAAACGTGCAGAATTGCAGGAGCCTGAGTTTTATGCTGCCAAATATTCCAATTTAATGAGCAGATGGGGTAAAGATGCAGATGACGAAATTAAATTGCTACGGCAGGCTTTAAAGCGTGTGAGCAAGCAAGGTTTCATGGGCGAAACCGCAGTGTCCAACGGTTGCGACAGCAGTTCAGGAACGTCAAAGGAGCCCCATTTAATGAACGAAATAGTTCTAATCACAAAGGAGCATTTTATTATTCACGTGTTTGAATCCATACAGTTTAGAACCTGATTGTTGTAAGTCACAGGGGTCTAAAAACTTTATTTCACCCCCCTTCGTGTTTTAGCTTTGTATAATAATGTAAGGCGGACATTCCTGCCAAGATTAAAGGCATTGTTACGCAAGGGCTTGTAGGGGCCATTTATATTGTACTAGGTGTGTCTAACGGTCTGCCGGAATATATTTATGTAAAAGCGTAAACAATGTGTCTTCGCTCCTGTCTGTCTGCGTCAGAGCATTTGTTGAGGAATGTCAGCCATTTTTAACTTTGAATATTTGGTTCCTCTACATTTTTAGTACTTTTTGTGTTTTTTAATTCTTCATATGTTTTCTTCATATTCACTTGTTAAAATCTAACCTGACACACGTTATAATAACAATATGACCACACCTGCTCTTACTGCCAAAAGACAGCAAGCATTATTTAATAAATATATTATCAAGACAACTATTGATTCTTGACATCATTTCAGCAATGCTCGCTTCTTGGAACCTACGTGTGCTTTATTATTATTGCGCAAGCAGCATAATAAACAAAATAGGGACGTGCATGAATACGTTCTAAGCATTAGCAAATGTCACTCAAAAATAAGTTCTTGAAGGTAAGCTCTGGATATTCAGGCATATTTGTCAATCGAACTGGGCTACCAGTGTGAATAACTTTAGCAGCCACCTCTTTCAGCAGAGAGACAGCTGTATGAACTGGGGCGAATTCAGTTGGACTGTAATGATGATACTGTGCGTGTGCCGATGATACTCGTCCACTGTCTTTATCAAGTTATAGTACTGGTATGGGTGGTCTAAGTACGTGCGCCCTTCTGATTCCCAGAGTAACCTAAAAGTGGGCCTGTAAAAAGAGTTGGACAAAATCATCGCGTGGAGGCCTATTAGAGTCGTGTTTAGCTTCAAGCTTGCAGAATACAGTTTACCCGCCAAATATATGAACACATTTCTGTAGACGTGATCAATGGAAGCCACAAGAATGAGTTGCCGCAGAGATAAAACAGAAGTGGATATGTTAAAAAAAACGCTTTATTTGTTAAAACCGGATATCACCTTGTATATTTGTGCATTGTGTAATCGTGCAGGACTATTCGTATTTTTTATTATGATGTGAAGCACTGGCACTGTTTTGTTACGTGGGACCATGCAGAGCTTTTCAATCTTTGCTATGTACCGTTGTTCTACGAGCGCTATCTTCCCTCGATGCCACTGAAAAACTGGAATATGACTTTGTCGGCCTGGTGTCGTACTTTATTATCCAAAATGCGCCCTTTGGCTAATATGAGTGCTACGTTGAATTGTTACGCTATAAGGCTGTGAGCTTTTGAATCGGCAGTATAAAAGCTTATTTTTGCAGAGAATATCCCCTGTGTGTCGCGCAGTGTTTTACTGTCAAGTGTAAGCGATCAGAGTGTACCGAATTTCCAGGGTATCCAAAAGTGACATTATCTGTATGTGCCTCTCTTTTCAACTTATATGGAAATAAAATACTGTGCTCATTTTCATCTGCGCATCAGTATTTCTTAATTTTTTTACAAGCAGGACGCTGACAATGAAATATTGAATTGTGTTGAAATGAAGTTGCAAGTCATAAACGTTTCTCTTTTTTCATGTGAACTCAACTAAACCGATATGCTTAGGGAGTGCACAAATTTCTGTCATAAAATTAAACATAAATGAAAGCAAAACACTGTGATAGCTTAAAAAAAGCTCAAGATTAAAGAGCAAGAAGCAAGCACAGGCTACGTCTAGAGAAAGCGTGCATACGTTCTCTAGATATGCAAGACTCGTAGCAGATAAAGGAAAAGGGGGTACTGAGCGCTGATTGTGTCCTTGCGGTATCTCTCTTTTTCTGAAACATTCCACGAAAGGTAACTGTAGCAAAATTGAGCAAAATTTAGTGTGAGACTCCGTCACATGGTGAATCTAAATACTACTGGAGAATAAATTTATTTTGCACTGATATAAAATGAAGATAACTGCGCAAAAGAAAGCACGAGTGCCAAATTTTATTCAACGCTAATAATCTTCGGCTACCGATGGCAGCTGAATTGGGCTGGGCTGGAGCTGGTTGAAATGTTTCTTCTGTAAATGCAAGGCGAGAAATACAATATGACGCCTTTGGTACGAAAGTCAGAGCACATTTTAGAAAGGGCGGAGACCGTGAAACACGTCTCACTTCTTTACCGACCGATAACATTACTAAAGCGCCTTCCTTTGCGCTCTAAGTCGATAGTGCGCAGTTGCTCGTTGAGTTTGCTGCTTTCGATGAATTATCTATTATACCATCGGCATCGTAAACATATTTAACGAGACTTTCTTGGAATCAACAACGTTGCTGTCCTCCATCGTCATTGACTCCCATGCGAGTTTCCGAGGAACGCGTTTCTGCTTCAGGAAAGAAAAAAACATTGAACGTGAAGTTAATGTGTACGTGAAGCCAGTGGACTCGCCAGCGGCCCGATGCTATACAGGGCCACTCATAACTTTTACCTTTGTATGCCGACTGAAGCCAGCTTGTATTTTTTCCTGAAATCCCCCGTGCCACACACCGAAGGTTCGATGTCAAGGAAGTAAAACAAAAATAGAGCAATGTATACAAAACAGCGCTTTGATATGTGCACGTTAAAGAGATTTTGGCACACGGCAAGCAGGGATCTCCTGTAGCCTCCCGCGGTGATACAAATGAAAAAAAAGTTCAGTTAATTTTTTTCGGTTTGCACGAACGAAAAGGAGGGACACAGTGGTAACCTGAGCAAGGGTTGCACTTGAAACCGAGTATCCGTAAGGCTGTGGGTGTGCTAAGCAGAAAGAAAAAGGAGCAGTGTTGGTGCTTATCACGTGTTCACGTTAATCTGTTCACCGGAGTGGCTACTTCCATCCTACGTTCAGCATATACCGTGTTGAAGAGTAAAGCTCTGACGATATCATCGATAGCGGAGGGGTCTCCTTCGTCCGCAGAACTGTGAAAAATAACTGTCCCTCAGTGGCTAACACTTGATGTCTCCTCAAATAGAGAGGAGGAGTCGGCGCATTCAGGGCCCTCAATGGAACTGCGAAAAAAATTAAGGAAACGATCACGCTGTTCCTGAGGAGTAGCGCGATAGCCCTGCCTTTTTAAACTGCGAATTTGTTTACTAGGTTTGTTCTTAAGCCACGAATTTGTTTACCGGGAGAGCGTTTGGTGGCAGAAAGCTCTATATGCATCACTTATTGGTGAACACGCGCACCTAAAAGTGCCGCCAGATAATTGAAGATACATATATTTTTGGCTTGAATCCTTTTTGTTAACTTGTCTCCAGCTTGGCTGGCAGATGGGGGCTAAACTGTAAGCGAAATGGTGAACACCACCACGAAAAGCGCACAAGAAACAATTGTGTCATTATTTTGACGAGAAATTAGGTGCACGTTTGTCCTATGTCCGTAATTACCACGATTACTTTGCCGTGGTACGGTTAGTAATTCTACCAGCCTATATACAGTACAGACACCATTGAAGTCCTCATCAAAATATTTGATATGAAAAGCGGGAGCAGGGTATATATATTTTGCGCTTGGTGAAAAATGAGAAAGAAAGTTGAACAATTTTTCACCGCATTATTAAATACCGAGATTGTTTTGTGCAGTAAACTTCCTCCGCTTTCCTAGTCCGAGGTTAGTAACCCCGACAGGTTGGGGGTGGTGGTGGTGGTGACAAACGTTTAATGATTTAAAAGGGGAGGAGGTATGCATGAGCCGGACCTTTGAAGATCCAGCCCTTAGAAATACTAGGTGGGGTCCCTAATACGGGACCCCAGTGGCGTCGGCCGCTCCTCGGGCGTGCTCGACCAAGGCATTTTGGGCCTGCAGGCCATAACAGCCGGGCAGGGTCGCCTCGCAGTCTTCCCGAGTGGAGTTGGGGTGAAGAGGAATAGCTGATTTGGTTGGGCAAACCCAGACCATCTGGTAGATGTCCGAAGACTTATCCGCACAGTGCGGACAACTGTAAAGGAAGGATTAAAATGTTTTAGTGCTGCCGGGCACAGCAGAGTCTTCGTATACAGACGGAGTAGAAGCCGCTCCTCTGTCTTAGATAGACCTTTGCTCGGACGAGGGTAAAGGCTATGGAAAGATTGATAATAAAGAACAGCTCTTTAAAAGAATACGCGGGTTGGAGTTCGAGATCCTAATCTAGGGGGTCGAGATGGGAAGCCCGGAAAGAGAGCGCGGGCGGAGGCGTCGGCTGCCTCATTACCCTCGAGGCCCATATGAGCAAGAGCCCATACTATTTTCCAGTAAGTGGTGTCCCCGGTATAAGGGCAATTTTGAAGTAGTCGGTAGGCTAAGTATTGCGCCCAGCCTTGCTCGAAGTTCCGGCAGGCCCCTCGCCAGTCTGAGATAATTGTTTTGGAATCAGTGTGGATAGCTGCCAGCGCAATGGCGACCTATTCCGCGTGAGGCATGTCACGGGCGCAAAATTTAAGCCCGTTAAATATTTTGGCCTAGTGGACCACTGCGGCCATGCACCATCCCCAATGAGGGTGGCTGGAGGCTTCAACGAAATAATTTCCGGGTTTCGGCCCATAATGGCAGTCCAGGGCTTCCGCCCGTGCCAGACGCCGGCCATTGTAGTCTTCACATGTCATGTTTTTACGAAGAGGGCGTACGTGGAGGGCGGATCTCCACTCTAAAAGGAGACATACACGATCTTCCATAAGGGTTGTGTGTTGGATGTGTAGCCGGGCAAGGAGGCGGCGACCAGACAGTGTCGTAAAAAGACGTGAGTATTGGTTGGTTAAGTGAGCCTCTCGGATCTCTCGGAACGTATTCACCATGTCCAGGCCCAGAAGACGCTGGTTGTAGGTGTTCACGGGGAGATCGAGGGCTCTCTTGGCTAAGGAATTGAACTGTAACACGCGAGGAGAAACATCAATGTCTAAATTACCATAAGGCGTCTGCGAGATCTCGCTGATGTTGAGAATCTTCCCCAAAATGCAAAGCGATACCCCAGAGAGCCAATAAATTCAAAATGTCCTTATTTGTGAGAAGTCATTGCACTTTCGCCAGTGGTTCAGGGTTAGCTGTAGCTTGGCATTCTCCAGCATTTGGTCTTCTCAGGAGCCAAACTCGCGGCTTTCACGTCATCTGTAATGCATGCTTGCTTAGTTGTATGAAAAGTCTCGATCGCCTAAACCAAGGCTACGCGATTGAAAAATGCGTCCGACAGTGGTGTGACCTGCACAAGGCGGCATGAAGTTATTCGCTCCCCGCTCTGGTGCCAAGGGGTTCAATGAGAATCGCATTTCCTGCTGCGTTTAAATACATACCTAGAAGCACTACTTTTAGGTAGTGTACTTAACTGTCGGCGCTCAGTACTGCTTTATGGTTCTGTTTACTATTATCCTGAACCATTGAAGCATCAATAGATTAGGTTCCCGTGCTGTCTTAGTGAAAATAGCGCACTGGCGCCGACGGAACTACAATATTCCTCAATATAAGCTTTATCAATAACTGCTAAGCAGTTTTAAATAGCTATACCGTTTCCAAGAGAAGCGCGAAAATTGGACTTGAGTGTACTTTTTGCACAAGAGAAAGAATGGTAACAAAGAGCAGATTCTGTGAACTGCAGGTAGTGGCTTTGCCCCATATCTGATACACCACCTTCATTTTCTAACTCCCAAAACGAAACATCAGCACAGCTCATTGTGGGGCGATAAAAAAATTTAATGCTCAGTTATTGATGCGAGGGCAGAATGATACGACGCAGTGACCACAAGATGGTAAAGTCTCGAATTAGTCTAGGTGAAAAGAAAAAAACAACAACGGAACAGATTACTAAGGGAGATGTCCATCAAAAAATCTGCTGTGAGAAGGAAAGTATTATTCGGTATCTCATTTCAATTTAAGGTAATTAACCGAGGAAAACGACCTTATTGTTGAAGCAAAGGGCAATGGTTTCACAGATAGCAATACCAATTGCGCGATAGAATCAGATGCTAAGAAAGTAAGACAGCATGCCGGTACAAGATTATATTATGACCAGTTTTGTTACTGATGTAAACGTTTTGCTTGTACCCGTGAACCGTACTATAATTTTTATGTTTATTTTAATGCTGTTTTTGTTTTTGACTTTCATATTTGTATTCCACTCACCTCTGCAATGTTCTCGGGTCCAGAGGGTAATGAAATAAATAAATAAATAAATAAACTGTTTAAAAGACAAAATATATATTTATGAAACGGTAAACTATAAAGGTCTGCATACAACTGGCAGATATATTCGAACTGATCAATGAGCACAAAATATCTGACAGAGAAAGTATAGCTCAGTAAAAATGGAGCAATTATGAAGGATGCAGGAAGCCTAAAAACGGAAAACAAGAAACAAGGAATAGATAAAAATCAGATGCATGCGCTTAAGAACAAAGTGGGCAATGACACTGAAAGAAAATCAAAAGTACCCTATGATTGCTATAATACCCTATAAAGTAGCCAAGTTATTAGGACGATAATAAGATTGGCAGTCGTGAAGGCAATGAGAGGTTCTGCCCATAAAGGACGAGGTTTCTCAGAAATGTTTAGAGGCTTTGAAAAGGTCGTGAACTGCTAGGGAAGGTTAGGGCTGTAGGTGTGTTGAACGATAATGGGATTATGTCCCATGACATCGACGGAACCAAACTACGGGAAGAACGCTAACATTATCTTAATTCATAAGAAAGACGACGCTAAGAAGATAAATAAAACTGCAAAGCAATCAGCTTAAATCTGTTAGGTACAGGGTATATACAAGAGAAATTTCTAATAGAATGAGCATAACCTGAGACTTTAATCAAACCATGTCTTAGGCAGGTTTTCAGAGAAGGTACGCTCACATCAGATATATCAATACTATCAAACATGTGATAGAACAATTCTCGGAATATAGCGAGCTCCCATGCATAGCTTTCATTGATTACAAGAACGCGTTTTACACAATAAAATATAATTCGTCATGAAAGCATGGGAAAATCTGGTCGTAAATGAGACATGTTTGAAAATATTAGATGATCGGTACAGTATCTGTACATAAACCAGTCATTTATAAAGAAATTATAAAATACAATAAAGCAAAATCTCAGTCAAAGAGACACAATCTCGCCAGCCCTATTTACCGCTTGCTTGGAAGGAGTATTCAGGAAGATTGGTTGGGATAGTTAGGCTTAGGGGAGGTTATCTAGTAGTCTGAGGTTGGCTGATAATATTGCCTTGCTGAGACGCTCAGGGGAAGAATTTCAGACACTGACAAATGACTGACAAGCCAAACAGAACGATAGGAGTAAAAATATTACGCAAAAGTCTAAAGAAATGTTAGACATAATCGGAAAGGAACAGGGTTTTCTATATGCAGCAAGGTGCTGTAACTGGTAAGGGAATTAGTCTACTTATAACAGGTAGTCCCAATACCACGGGATCACGCAAAAGAAATAACCACTAGAATCAAATTGCGGTAGAGCATGTTCTCAATTAGTATCAGATCCTGGATGGTAGTTTATCAGTACCCCAGAAGAGAAATCTACTTAACAAGTGTATCTTGCAGGTGCTCATCTGTGAGGCACAAACGGGGAGGCTGAAGTAAGAAAGAGCAAACGGGCAGACTGGATCCGGGAGCAAGCGCCGCTTAATAATATTATATCAGAAATATTAAGACATTGGCAAGGTCAGGTGAAGTGTTTCTAAGGCAACGTCAGAGATGGTCCTTAAGGTGGGCATTCTGGATTCAAAGGAACACAAACACAGGAGAGGGTGCTAGTAAGTTAGGTGAGGGGATGAGATTGGGAAGTTTGAAGGGATGAAATGGCTCCAGCAAGTTCAGGACAAGGATACATTGGAGGGATATCAGAGAGCCCATCGACCTAAGTTGGGTATAGAGTGACGCTGATGATGATGACTGATCTAGACTGCCTTTGTAGAGCTAGAATGCACGATATTCGCAAAACCAGATCGTATTTCATCAGAAAACAACCTCCAGAAAAGGCCACCTATTGGTTCCTGTTCGGTTTCAACCTGTCTTGTATACATCCACGCGCCATGGTGGTGCAGTTGTTAGGGCGCTCGATTACTTTGCTCAGTGATACGGGATCGAATCTCGGTCGCGGCGGCCGTTTTTTAGTACAGGTGAAAAGATAAGCGCTGGTGTGCTGTGCGATGTCAGTGTACGTTATAGAGCCCCAGGTGGTCGATATTTTCGGAGTCCTCCAGTACGGCGTCTCTCATAGCCCGAGTCGCTCTCTGGACTTTAAACCCCACAAACAAACGAAACCTGTACACATCCTCTTAGATTCAGGAAACAAACTTAATTCTACGAGTGAATTAAATTCAGAAACATTTCCAAAATTGTTACCTTTACGAAAATAGAGTGTGAGCTGGTACTCATGACCTTAACATCATGCCGCCTGACCTTCAACAATGGCGTGATTTAGTTAGTATGTACATTAACAACGTAGAAATACTAGCATTACTGTTAAATTCTTACTGAAATGCCATGTAGCCTTTTCCTATTCACTTTCCGCATATTGAAGATGTGGCACTTACTAACAACAATCTCAGTGAACATCCAATCTTGTAAAGCACATTCATCAAAGACAAAAAAATGCAAGCGGAGAAAGAAGTTTGCAAGGAAATTTGCTCTGCTGTCATTGCAAAACTC
This sequence comes from Amblyomma maculatum, assembly GCF_055883805.1. Classification (NCBI taxonomy): domain Eukaryota; kingdom Metazoa; phylum Arthropoda; class Arachnida; order Ixodida; family Ixodidae; genus Amblyomma; species Amblyomma maculatum. The sequence continues at coordinate 55,588,150 of NC_139354.1, forward strand.
TTTTGTGACTGCTTAAACACTCAAGATCGAGCTATCATGCTAGTTCTCACTGCGAACTAACACAAAAACCGAGCGGAAGACATGAATGATGCAAAAATAAAAGAGGAAGGCAAAGGCGTGAATACTAAACCTTAGTCCTGAATGACACTTATATATTTCTAATTGAAAGAGGCCGAGTAGGGGTTTGCTTTGCGATTGCAGAAGCACAGAGAAAAATCGTCCAAAAGTCGAAATGAATGAAAAATGAGGCACTGTAATCCCACGGCAGGGTCAGGAAAGATAGGCCGCAGGTAAATGCTTCTGTTATTTAGCAAGAACTGGGAAGCTGGATGGCTATGTTTTGCAAGGCACTGATATCAACAGCTATGCAGCCACAAAAACGCCCAAACGAAATAGCTCTTGTATGCGACGAAAGAAAATCACAACTATATCTGTTAGACAAGATAGCAACAGAACAAAACAGAAGGTCGTTTCTATTTCGCGCTGTCGTTAGTTGTAGCCGCAGAAGAAACTACGTTATGACGCTTTCAAGACGAATATAGAACAATGCACTTCAGACGTGACACGAACACACCGGCTGATTGGGCTTGAGCCATGCCCAACTTTTCTTCCCACCTTTGTGAATAGGCATGATTCTTGCCCATGGCTATTTTGTAAAAAGGACACCCATTTCAAATGACTGCATTAGGAATTTTTTCAAGAAAGCACATAAATGACTAGGATAGGGTTTGATAAATGTATTAAAAAAGTAACTATGCAACATGCGTTTTTACCATAATCATCAGCCTGGTTATACCCACTGCAGGGCGATGGCCTCTCCCATATTTCTCTAATTAACACGGCTCTGTGCTAGCTGCATCCACTTGATCCCTGTGAACTTCATAACCTCATTCGCCCACCTAACTTTCTGCCGCCCCCTGCTACGCTTTCCTTCTCTTGAAATCCAGTTTGTTACCCTAAGCGATGATCGGTTATGCTCTTTTCGCGCTACATGTCCTGCTCATGCACATTTCTTGTTCTTGAATTCCACTAGAATGTCAGTAACTTGAGTTATTTCTCTCACCCACTGTGCACGCGTCCTATCTCTTAATGTTACCCCTACGATTTTTCGTTCCATAGCCCTCTGGGTTGTCCTTAACTTAAATAGAACCCTATTGGTTAGCCTCCACGCTTCAGCCCCATAGGTGAGTAGAGATTTTTATCATCATCATCATCATCAGCCTGACTATACCCACTGCAGGGCGAAGGCCTCTCCCATATTTCTCCACTTAACCCGGTTCTGTGCTAGCTGCATCCACTTGACCCCTGCGAACTTCTTAATCTCATCCGCCCACCTAACTTTCTGCCGCCCCCTGCCGATCTGCAAAGATAGGTTAACTATGTCCGGCTCTCTAATAATTTTCCCGCATTGTCGTGGTGCATTCCTCCACTGAAAACTGTACCAGAGAAAACTATGACTGGAAATAGGCTTTAAACGTCTTTGCGATAGCGCGAAGGCCTTCAACAACTTAACCGAAAATTTCAAGTTTTGGGACTTTGCTGTCACGTTGTGATATATACCAAAAAAATCTTGTTGTTTGAATTTATCACGAAAACTGTACAGTTCTTCACAAAGAAGTTCTGAAACGAAGCACTCGTTTTCGCTTCCAGCTCGCTCGAGAATAGACAAACAATCGTTGGATTATCTTTAGCTTCCAGCAGTCTTGAAGATTTTTCTTATATGAATGACGCTCCTTCTAATTCGCGAGGTTTTTTTCCGAACTCTTTTCAGTTCAGCGGGCATATAGTCAGCTTGGCAGAGCGCTATTCCGTCCCTGATTTTCAAATAGAGAAAATGAACGTTGCCCTGAGGGCAAGTTAAGAGATTGGTTTGCAGAATTGCAAAAAGAAAAATATATATATAATCTCGTAATTTGCATTATCGTGATTTATTTGCTATCTTGTGGTCAGCTTGTGCAGCGGGTGTGGGGGTTTGTTGGTTGGAGTTCATTGTAAGGAGTAGGCAGCCCAGCGCCAGGCACACATGCTTTCGCTACGTATATCCTGGCATAGCTGAGTTTAGCCACAACCAATTTTCTTCCTTTACACATCGCGACATCAGCAACAATGCAATTTCTCAACTTCCCAACACAGTTTCAGTCGTAATTGAATCCTCGATGTTGAACCTATCTTTTACGTCCTCTTCGTTGATCTCCCAAAGGAGCCTAGAAGCGCTTTCTTAAGATTTCAGATGCTTTTTCTGGCATTGTTTAACTACGATCCAATCCAATTCTTACAAATTCTATCAAAACCAGTCCAATCAATTTAAATCCAATCCAGTCCAATTCATTCTAGTCCAATCTAATCCTGTCCAATGCTGAGTGCACGCTCGCCCGAAATGTGCTTGGGACTAGCCCATCATCATTCTCATCATCACGCAAGAGACAAACATACATTCATAATTCTTTATATATACGGATGACCTGAGGCCTAGAGGGGAAGAAGGTAGGTTATTTGAGGTTGAGGGCGCCCGATGCCGACATTAATTCTTGTAGGACACTTGCTTGCCCTTGTTGTCAGTATTGGGGCTCTCCGGCCTTCGTAAGTCTGAATGTGTGAGCACAAGTGTGGCAGGTGCGGAAGCTCGCGTGCCAGGACACGTCCAGATCAAATGTAGCAGGTCAACGGAGTCAGCAGGGCACTTGGGGCAGCCGATCCTGGTTCGGCGCCATTGACTTAGGATGTCCGGTGTACACATTGCACCGGCTCGAGCCTTGTGAGTGAGTACCATGGCAGGCCGAGAAAGGCCGGAAGGATCGGAGGAGAAATATCGGTGACAAGGTCCCTTAACAAACCCATCAGCTCATGTTTAAGCAGCGTGATAAAGTCCGGTATGATGAGAGAGACTGGACAACTGTAAGTGCGGTCTGAATTGGACGGGCCCATATCAAGGCTATGCGCCAGTATTCCTCTAGCTGCGCGCCAGCGGCCTGGTGGGCAGCCCTGTTTCCGTTTCCTTGTGCGTGATGACCAAGTGTCCAATGAATCCGTATCGAGACTTTTAAGGTCTCTTGCAGGTAGCGGCAGTGCTGTTTGATGCATTGTGGCACTGAGGTCTTGTAAGAACAGGTTTTCAGAGTTTTTATAGCCTCTTGACTGTCGGTGTAGATGTGGATAAAATGATCTGTTTTTTTTTTTGTTTTTTTTTGGTGCAGTGTTGAAAGACCTCGTCGATGGCCGTTAACTCGCGTTCAGTTGCAGACCAGTACCTGCGACCATTGTGGCTGGTAGCGTGCAGCTGTGAACCCTCTTGGTAGTAGGCGGTGGTTGCAAACTTGATGACGGAGTCTTCGTCACGGTATATAGGGTGGTGTCGGTGTAAATGCGGCGACCTATGTAATCGTCTTGAAGGAGAATTAAGATGCGCTGCTCACGTTCCCGGGCGTGGCGCAGCTGTTAAAGCGCTCGGCTGGGGATTCGAGGGATCGAGGTTCGATTCCCGGAGGATGCGTGTTTTTAATAATGAGGAGACCAGCCCAGCAAAAATTAGCAGTCGCATGGCAGATTGCATGGCGAGCGTCAGCTGTGGCAGTTGTTAGGCAGCGTCTCTGTGCCTCCTCCATCTCCGACCATCTCCGAGAAGTTGCCCTAAATAAAAACAGAATGCTATTTTAAAAAGTAATCGCGCCATGTTACATGTTGCTTAGTACGAAGCTGTTTCAGTCGCTTTCTGGTGTATCAAAATCACACGCCATCACTACTTTTCTGCGTTCTTTTAAACTGCTACATAAGAAATCATGTAAATCGGTAAGATAACTTTAAAGAGCATCTGAATGCGGGTGAATGGTATCTATCACTGTGGAATTGCCACTGCATTCAATTGTACATAAGCAGATTGTATGGCCCGCAAAGCCATTAGTTTTCAATGGCACATTCTATTTCATAGCAGCAGTCACACTGCCGCCATAGTCATCTGTTCAGTAGGAAGGGACGTGAAAGACGAAGTACTAGCTGAGAAGCGTTTCTATCAGAGCTAAGACACATGTCTCTGTTATAGTCTTTACGTGGTGCTGTATGGTGAACTAATTTCTTCATGATTTATTCCTTCAACCTTTGAAGAAAAAAAGCAATAGAGTCATTCCACTTCAACGAGAGGAAAAAGTTGCTAACAGTTACATGTCTAGGGCAGGTCGTCGCTTTGTCTATTCTGAGTCAAGAAACATGTGTCACTCTGGAGCTGTGCAAGTCACGGTGCAGCGTGTTGTACTCATAAGTAACACCTAAAACGGTTCGTGTGCGTGTAATATATATTACGCAATAGGTAGGGGTTGGATTTCTTGGTTTAAACCGAAAAACACCGATAAAGGTACGCCGAAAGCACCGAAAAAGGTCAGTACCTTTTCATGCACACCGCGAACTCTCAATAACTGGAGAAAATTACGACAGAGCTCAATTCAGAGTCATGATGTGAGAGAGTGGGATTGTTGGTATAAGTACAGCGGCTGAGGGGTTTGAGGCATTGTTCATGGCCTCACGAATGAGGAAAAAATTGCGGCCATGCTTCCCGACCCTAACAAATCTGGCAAGTCTCAGAGGAGGGGCGCCTGCGCCAAGGCAGGCACTTCGAGGGGCGAAGGAAAGACCAGAGTATTTGCAGCTCAAGTGCTTCCAAGAAATATCGAAGACCAAAGCCCGCCAGTTTCCTGCCACGTGACACTTCTAAGACGCAAGCATGCACAAGCCAAAAATGTATAAATATTTATTGATAACTTGACAGAATTTCGCAAGTGAAACCTTTGGCTCTTTCTTGCATCATCTGTGCTCTTACGTGAAATTCGTGTACCCTTTTTTCAGTTACTGATTTGTTTAAAGTGTGAATTTATGTTTTAATATAATTTTTGTCATAGCGCTGATTTTCCTCATGGCAGCAGCATTTTCATCCACGAGCTTAGCAGTATATAGGACCAGCTGTGCATTAAATAAATGCATAAAACAACATGAAAGAATAAAAAAGTCAAAACAAACAGTACGTCACATTGAACTGTACACAGGTGCCTGTTATCTCACCGAAATAAAACCGATATTTCCTCAGCAGAAAATAACATTAACCGAAAAAAAAGGAAATTGTGTTTGCAAATACACAAGGAAAAAAGTCAGCCGAACTCTCAGAAAATAAATACCGAAAACACCAACCCCTATCAATAGGTTACCTGCGGATGTGAAATTAAATCAGAATAATCAGAGTGATCCTGCAACGTGTGGCTTTCGTAATTGGAAGGCTGTGGAAAAAAAAGCAAAATATCTTTGTTGGGATGTGTTGAAAAGAGGAAACCTCCTCCCACTCACTGGTCTAACATGCGATGGCTATTTATTTTTCCATACAACTGTTAGTCATCAAGAGCAGGTTGCAATGCCTTCCAAAAAGTGCACCTTCCCTTTCAGCTACATCGTTCGGCAATGGGTGTTATAATTGGTCGCGCTGTTGGTTCATCTCGTTCAAATTCCTTGAGGATCTTGGCCCTCATTATGATGAGCCACATGCCCGCGGTATTCTTGCTTCGAGCTGAACTATACCATACTTACTGTACCTTTGCTGCTCATTGTAAGAAACTGATAATCTACATCACGAAACATTAGCGCGTACCAGTTCGAAACCGGCATGTCCCTCTATACTGTGTAGAATAAAGAACCTATCGGGAAGTGCTTTTTGAAAAAGTATTCTGCAATGTTTTAACCTGTGAATATTCCGTCACTACCCACTCACTATGGACTTAAGATCAGGTTAATGTTCTTGTACGGAATAAAGTCACCGTAAGTTGCGAGGGGTCCCTTACGCTAAGAAAATTCTAAAGCGAATGTTGAAAGTTTGTTCATTATTGGCGTAACGTACATTCCGAATGACTTTAGTTAATATAGCCGACAGCCGATATGAGCCACGTCCAATGAAAATTGATAGGTAAGAGAGCATCCAAAAGAAGAAAGTTTCGCGCGAAATCAAAGCTAAATCGGAAATTATAAAGTGTATATTGTTGGGCGGGGATATTTTTTCAAGCTGCTGAGTACGTCGTCTCTTCAACATTAAAGCTGTTCACAGTGAAGATCTCGAAATGTTCCAAAAAAAAAAACAAACAAGAACCACGCAAACATACGAGAGTCGTTACTGGAAACAGCTTTAAGTTTCTTTGAGCACCCCAAAGAATCTTAAGTGGCACTTAGACTGGCAGACTAGTTATTCAAACAGCTTTAAGTTTCTTTGAGCACCCCAAAGAATCTTAAGTGGCACTTAGACTGGCCGACTAGTTATTCAAACAGCTTTAAGTTTCTTTGAGCACCCCAAAGAATCTTAAGTGGCACTTAGACTGGCCGACTAGTTATTCAAACAGCTTTAAGTTTCTTTGAGCACCCCAAAGAATCTTAAGTGGCACTTAGACTGGCCGACTAGTTATTCAAACAGCTTTAAGTTTCTTTGAGCACCCCAAAGAATCTTAAGTGGCACTTAGACTGGCCGACTAGTTATTCAAACAGCTTTAAGTTTCTTTGAGCACCCCAAAGAATCTTAAGTGGCACTTAGACTGGCCGACTAATTATTCAAACAGCTTTAAGTTTCTTTGAGCACCCCAAAGAATCTTAAGTGGCACTTAGACTGGCCGACTAGTTATTCAAACCGCTTTAAGTTTCTTTGAGCACCCCAAAGAATCTTAAGTGGCACTTAGACTGGCCGACTAGTTATTCAAACAGCTTTAAGTTTCTTTGAGCACCCCAAAGAACCTTAAGTGGCACTTAGACTGGCCGACTAGTTATTCAAACAGCTTTAAGTTTCTTTGAGCACCCCAAAGAATCTTAAGTGGCACTTAGACTGGCCGACTAGTTATTCAAACAGCTTTAAGTTTCTTTGAGCACCCCAAAGAATCTTAAGTGGCACTTAGACTGGCCGACTAGTTATTCAAACAGCTTTAAGTTTCTTTGAGCACCCCAAAGAATCTTAAGTGGCACTTAGACTGGCCGACTAGTTATTCAAACAGCTTTAAGTTTCTTTGAGCACCCCAAAGAATCTTAAGTGGCACTTAGACTGGCCGACTAGTTATTCAAACAGCTTTAAGTTTCTTTGAGCACCCCAAAGAATCTTAAGTGGCACTTAGACTGGCCGACTAGTTATTCAAACAGCTTTAAGTTTCTTTGAGCACCCCAAAGAATCTTAAGTGGCACTTAGACTGGCCGACTAGTTATTCAAACAGCTTTAAGTTTCTTTGAGCACCCCAAAGAATCTTAAGTGGCACTTAGACTGGCCGACTAGTTATTCAAACAGCTTTAAGTTTCTTTGAGCACCCCAAAGAATCTTAAGTGGCACTTAGACTGGCCGACTAGTTATTCAAACAGCTTTAAGTTTCTTTGAGCACCCCAAAGAATCTTAAGTGGCACTTAGACTGGCCGACTAGTTATTCAAACAGCTTTAAGTTTCTTTGAGCACCCCAAAGAATCTTAAGTGGCACTTAGACTGGCCGACTAGTTATTCAAACAGCTTTAAGTTTCTTTGAGCACCCCAAAGAATCTTAAGTGGCACTTAGACTGGCCGACTAGTTATTCAAACAGCTTTAAGTTTCTTTGAGCACCCCAAAGAATCTTAAGTGGCACTTAGACTGGCCGACTAGTTATTCAAACAGCTTTAAGTTTTTTTGAGCACCCCAAAGAATCTTAAGTGGCACTTAGACTGGCCGACTAGTTATTCAAACAGCTTTAAGTTTCTTTGAGCACCCCAAAGAATCTTAAGTGGCACTTAGACTGGCCGACTAGTTATTCAAACAGCTTTAAGTTTCTTTGAGCACCCCAAAGAATCTTAAGTGGCACTTAGACTGGCCGACTAGTTATTCAAACAGCTTTAAGTTTCTTTGAGCACCCCAAAGAATCTTAAGTGGCACTTAGACTGGCCGACTAGTTATTCAAACAGCTTTAAGTTTCTTTGAGCACCCCAAAGAATCTTAAGTGGCACTTAGACTGGCCGACTAGTTATTCAAACAGCTTTAAGTTTCTTTGAGCACCCCAAAGAATCTTAAGTGGCACTTAGACTGGCCGACTAGTTATTCAAACAGCTTTAAGTTTCTTTGAGCACCCCAAAGAATCTTAAGTGGCACTTAGACTGGCCGACTAGTTATTCAAACAGCTTTAAGTTTCTTTGAGCACCCCAAAGAATCTTAAGTGGCACTTAGACTGGCCGATTAGTTATTCAAACAGCTTTAAGTTTCTTTGAGCACCCCAAAGAATCTTAAGTGGCACTTAGACTGGCCGACTAGTTATTCAAACAGCTTTAAGTTTCTTTGAGCACCCCAAAGAATCTTAAGTGGCACTTAGACTGGCCGACTAGTTATTCAAACAGCTTTAAGTTTCTTTGAGCACCCCAAAGAATCTTAAGTGGCACTTAGACTGGCCGACTAGTTATTCAAACAGCTTTAAGTTTCTTTGAGCACCCCAAAGAATCTTAAGTGGCACTTAGACTGGCCGACTAGTTATTCAAACAGCTTTAAGTTTCTTTGAGCACCCCAAAGAATCTTAAGTGGCACTTAGACTGGCCGACTAGTTATTCAAACAGCTTTAAGTTTCTTTGAGCACCCCAAAGAATCTTAAGTGGCACTTAGACTGGCCGACTAGTTATTCAAACAGCTTTAAGTTTCTTTGAGCACCCCAAAGAATCTTAAGTGGCACTTAGACTGGCCGACTAGTTATTCAAACAGCTTTAAGTTTCTTTGAGCACCCCAAAGAATCTTAAGTGGCACTTAGACTGGCCGACTAGTTATTCAAACAGCTTTAAGTTTCTTTGAGCACCCCAAAGAATCTTAAGTGGCACTTAGACTGGCCGACTAGTTATTCAAACGCTCTTTCTTCTCTGAGGAGTGCATACGATTTTCAGTCAAAGCCAAATAGAAAGTGATTTAGCGCTTTTACACAAAACATACTTTATTACTGCCAGTCTCTGTATTCTTTGCACTGTGCTCTAGTCGGCATAAAATAATTTCCTTGGCGCAGACGCCAGCCTTAACAATTTTGACAATTTTTTTAGGTTCTCAGTGGAACAAAGCCTTTATTATGCAGGTGTTGAAAAGGATCTATTCCCGGAGCTTAACAAAAATTTCATTCTAAAATGTCGAAAGTGAAAACTGGACTGATGTGACATTTTTTCGCTACATTAGCATTTCCTTTCCAGGAACTATATAAGAACACCAGTAAAAGGTATGCAATTTGTGACAGGCACGTACCGTAGTACGGATCGAATTGAAACATGTTCGAACGTTACAACTAGCTTTTATAATAAAATTTTACACGAATGTATGTTTACGAATGAACCGAACGCGCACTGCTTGTTATATCGATAATAATCTCTACCCCTCCTGAAAACACCCAATGTCGACCAATTGCATCTTCCATATCGCTTCCCTATCAGGTCTTGTGCCAACTGCGCAACATAGTTATCGCAAAAAATCTTAATCTCGAACCTTATAGATAACTTTATGCCAAACCGCGCTAAGGTTGTTTTATCCTCGTGTCCAATCCGCTACCCTTAAACGGCTTTGATTATCAGCCCTTCGCCTTATCAGCCATGCGGTTTTATTCTTGCTGCAATTAAATAGAGCATCATGAATTAGCGTTTATTGCTTGGTCCACATGATTTTGATCCTGTCTGTTACCGTCGCACAAATAATTTTACTTTCAATAAGTAGTCTTTTGCGTTGTCCTTTCTTCTGCTAAGACTTTTTTTGTTAGTCTTCACATTTTGACCACAATATTGAAGTCTTATGAGGACTAAGATACAACTGCTGCATTTTTAATGGCTTCAGCAGCAATAATGTACTGCCTTTTGTAATGAGAAAACATTTACTAAATGAACCCTACCACGTTCCCATTCTTGTAGTTAAGCCACTTTCCGCGTACAAAATCACAGACGTACAGTGTTGGTCAAATGTTTTCAGTCCAGGCAGTACAATGAATTGAGGGTTGTTATTTAGTGTTGAAGATTAATTCAAGTTTTTTTTTTGCTCTGATGGTAGACGTATATAACAACGAAACAAAAAATTTTAATCTTGGAAGATAACTGTGAAAGGCACGCCTCGCATATCTCTGCCAGCCTCGGGTTTATTTACTACGCACGCATACCGTGAAATTCCTGACCACCACTATACTTCCAAATGCCTTGGCAGGCCGCTTAAAGTCATGATACCTTTTCAGCTCGATCGCAGGCTGTACACAGCGCCAGGTCTTTGCAAGCGCTGTTTCAAGAGCGTGCTGTCCGCATCCTTGAGTGTCCTTTGAACACTGCGGACTACCTTTTGAATCACTAAAGATGATTAGGTCACATTGAAAGGAAATTTTTCTTAACATGTGTCTGGGAGCACTCAGTGCAGACGAGTTAGCCACACCATACGGCTTCTGAGAGCCACAGTGCTACTCGCATTGCTTTCCCAGCGTTCCTACTCTTCTCAAAACAAGATGAGTCCTGGTCCAGCCTTCTCAAATGGGTAGGAATTTGAGGAATTCTAAAGAGGCCCCTCTGTACAGCATAACATGAAGGCAATATATTTGCCTCAATATATTTATTTTATCACAAACTACCACAATAAACGTCAATGCGGTAAAGGAGACAGGATGACACAAGCTCTCAACAGCAACTGAAGGTTTATTGGGAGAAAACAAAGCGTTTGAAGAAAAGGGCGACGTATATAGAAAACAAAGTACTGCACTTTGACTGATCCGGAGAGTGAAGCGGGATTGAGACCGGCCAGGCTATGCAATGCAAGCTATGCGCATTTCAATTTCAGAACACCGATGTTCTTTTTACAGGAACAAGAAGAATTGATTCATCTGAATTTCAGAACGGCAATGTTCTTTTTACAGGATCCAGAAAAACTGATTACGTTTGTTACCTTGATTCTCTCGATAAGTGAACAAAAACGTCGTCCCAGTCGACACTCGCTTGTGAAAGTTTCATTTATCAGAATGGGCAGCCCGCTCGTCAAATGCCCGTCAACTTGGGAGTTGATACGAACACTCAAGCCCACCCTGGGGACAACAGCCGGTCACGTTCACATGGTGCATGCGTACTCTTCGTTCGCTCGAAGCAGGGTTGAGAGCGCTGCAGTAGTGTAGCGCATGAACGCAGTCACCTGTTTCTTTTGTTTTTATCTCGCGACCTTTCTATAAATGACAAAAACAAAAAGGGCACGAAGGTGGTACGGTACTATAGAAAGCGCTATCTACAATTTAATGAAAGGCATTTGGCCCTTAAGTCAATACTCCACATTTTTATTACTTCTCCTAGGTTAATAACCTGGCTAGGCGATATTAAAGAGTACCCTGAGGAGTTCGTTATGGCAGCAAACAATATGCCGCTTTTGCAAGGAACTGCGTATATGCGAAAGACCCGCTCATATATATATATATATATATATATATATATATATATATATATATAGGATGCGAGAACATTTAACGTACTTGGCCGCTTAAAAATTATACAGCGAAGGGTACGCTTCATTTAAAGAAACGTTTTATTGGACTCGACGTTTCGACCAGAAGCTGGCCTTCATCAGGAGTGTGATTCATATATATATATATATATATATATATATATATATATATATATATATATATATATATATATATGTATATATATATATATGACTCACACTCCTGATGAAGGCCAGCTCGACGTTTCGACCAGAAGCTGGCCTTCATCAGGAGTGTGATTCATATATATATATATATATATATATATATATATATATAAATATATATATATATATATATATTATATATATATATATATATATATATATATATATATATATATATATATATATATATATATATATATATATATATATATATATATATATATATATATATATATATATATATATATATATATATATATATATGAAGGAAAGAAGCCAACAGTCGGCGAGGCCAAGGAAAGCGTTGGGGATGGTATCTTTATGTCATTTTTTTTAATGTTTCCTTCATGTATTATAACGAGCACCCTCATTCCCCTATATATATATCTATATATATGAATCACACTCCTGATGAAGGCCAGCTTCTGGTCGAAACGTCGAGTCCAATAAAACGTTTCTTTAAATGAAGCGTACCCTTCGCTGTATACTTTTTAAGCGGCCAAGTACGTTAAATGTTCTCGCATCCTATATATATATATATATATATATATATATATATATATATATAGCAGATAAATTAAGGGCAAATGAAGGTACTCGATATAATACATGAAGGAAAGAAGCCAACAGTCGGCGAGGCCAAGGAAAGCATTGGGGATTGTAATTTAATTGTCTTGTTTTTTTATTTTTGCTTCGGTAATCACATCAGCTAGTAATGTAAACTGTTTAGGGGAAAGATAAGCACAAGTAGGAGAAAAAACAAACGTGCCGATGGTGGGAACCGAACCCACGACCTCCAAATATCTCGTCCGGTGCTCTTCCAACTGAGCTACACCGGCCGCTGTCCCACCTGCTACTTTCTTGGGTATTAATATGTTGTCTGTATACGAACCTTGAGAGTGTTCACCAGCGCCGCCCTCAACCATAGCGGTGGACGTAGAACGTCCTTCTGTTACCGCCAGCGTCACATAGAAGCTGTGCTAGACCCTCTTACGCTACCTATGGCTTCAAGACTGCCAGAAACGAGACCCCCGTAGGCTACAAGCAGATAAATGAAGGGCAAATGATGGTACTCGATATAATACATGATAGAAAGAAGCCAACAGTCGGCGAGGCCAAGGAAACCATCGGGGATTGTAATTTACTTGATTACGTTCTACGTGACGCTGGCGGTAACAGAAGGACGTTCCACGTCCACCGCTATGGTTGAGGGCAGCGCTGGTGAACACTCTCAAGTTTCGTATACAGACAACATTAATACCCAAGAAAGTAGCAGGTGGGACAGCGGTCGATGTAGCTCAGTTGGAAGAGCACCGGACGCGATATTCGGAGGTCGTGGGCTCGGTTCCCACCATCGGCACGTTTGTTTTTCCTTCTACTTTGTGTTTATCTTTCCCCTAAACAGATTACAATACTAGTTGATGTGATTACAGAAGTAAAAAAATAAAAAAAACAAGACAAATAAATTACAATCCCCAATGCTTTCCTTGGCCTCGCCGACTGTTGGCTTCTTTCCTTCACATATATATATAAACATATGAGAGAGACCGGTATCGCTAAAGAGGAGAGTGTGTAATAGTGGCATCTTACCTGTACTCACCACTGGGGCTGGCACTTGGAGGCTGACGGACAGGGTTTGGCTTTAGTTGAGGACAACGCAGAGGGCTATAGCGCGAAAAATGCTGGTTGGAATGTTAATAAATGGGAAGCGTGCAGAGTGGGTCAGACAAAGGTCCTAAGCAATGAGACACGATTTTCCGAGTACTAGTTAAAGCTTGCTTAGAGGAAGTATTCAGAGACTTGGATAGGGAGCAGTTAAGGATCGAAAAGATGGAGAATATCTTGGTAATCTGCGATTTGCTGATGACATTGCCTTGCAAAGTAACTCAGGAGATGAAGGTCGGCTTGAAAATCAATGTGCAGAAGACTAAGGTAATGCTCAACAGCCTCGGGAAGGAACATCAGTTAACGTTAAGTAGCGACGAGCTGGATGTAGTAGACGAAAATGTTTACAATTAGGACAGATCCGGACCACGTAAAGGAAATAACAAGAAGAATACGATTGGGATGGAGCGCATTTGGCAAGCACTCGCAGATTATGAGTAGCAGCTTGCCGGTATCGCTCAGGAGGAAAGTATACAACAGTTGCATCTTACCTTTACTCTCCTATGGGGCAGAAACGTGGACGCTTACCAAGAGAGTTCTACTTAAGTTGAGGACAACCCAGAGGGCTATGGAACAATAAATGGTGGGGATAACATTAGGAGATAGAAAGCGTGCAGAGTGGGTCAGAGAAAGAACTCAAGAGACTGACATTCTAGTGGAAATTAAGAAGAAACGGGCATGGTCAGGACATGCGGTGCGAAGAGAGGATAACTGATGGTCGTTAGGGTAACATACTGGATTCCAAGGGAAGAAAGTGTAAAAGGGGATGGCAAGAAGTTTAGTGGGCGGATGATGTAAAGAAGTTCGCAGGGGTTCAGTAGATGCCGTTAGCTCAGGCCCGAGTCAATTGAATAAATACGGAAGCGACCTTCGCCTTGTAGTGGGTATCGTCTGGCTCGTGATTATATATATATATATATATATATATTCTACAGCTTCTGCTATACATATGGATAGTAGCCTACAAAAGTGAAAGCTATCGCGTAAACCACAAAACAAAACATTTAGAGCGCGCGCTGTATGTCCTTTCTGCTGATGATTGCTAAATCGACAGGATTTCATTCCAGTGTATTACATTGTTTGGTTTCCGGGGACTAACGTCATAAACAACTCACTCTACGAGAGATGCCGTATAGAGGAGGGCTCTGCAAATTTTGACACCGGAAAGTTTCACAGTAGACGGGTGCATTGCTTTTCGCCTTCTTAAAAGCGGCCGCCGTTGCGGAAATTCGTTCCCGCATTCTGGAGCCCAGCGGTCTTGCGTCCCAATTACTGCGCCGCCTCGTTGGGGCCATTGCATTACAATTGCGGTGTTCCTTTAAGTAACAACTAACATTTTCATCAAATGTGGGCCAACTTTATTTAAGAGAACAAATTTACGTAAAACCAGACTAATTGAGTACGAGCCGTCTTAGTAAACTGTCTTTATAGTGGACGGGGAAAGGAGCATTGAGGTATGGGGAGCGCTTACACATGCAAGAGAAGGATTGCGGGCGACACGTTTCTTATCCTACTCATTTATATCGGAAGATTTGGTTATAAACGTTTTCGTGTCAAAAGTCTAAGCTTCGGACGCCAAGCATTCCTTGTTTTTTTCCTGCTCTCGCTGGGAGTAGCTAAGATGCAACAATAAAAATTTATATGCTTGTGCTTTTTAAAATGATTTCCAGGTGACTTTGGAATGTCTAAAGGTACTTTGTATGAACATATATATGTATATAAAAAAGCTTGCTATGCTACCAAAACTTTGCTTTAGAAATGTCTACTGCACTCAAAAGAGAAATAAATGCTTGCAGAATGTGTGGAAGCATTTATTTGTTATTGTGCAGAAAGTGTGTAAGCTCTTAAGATGCTCATGCGAACAATAGACCTTATTCAAAAGTGCTGACACCTACCGAAGGAAAACCGAAACAAGTAATCGGCGCAGTGTTGGGAGATTGCGGTCGCGGGGGGCCTCGTGCGGAACGTGTGCGAGCGGTTTTCTCAGTTCGGAAATTGTTTTTGTAAGGTTTAAGAGAGAAGTAATGACCCACAATGATCGGTAGACCTTTCTGTGTTGTCGGCGCATTCGACCGGCTTTCCGGGTATGCGCCAAAACCTTATCGGAGAGGCATCGCGGCAGCGAAGGAATTCACAATGGCGTCTTACGTTGAATACGAGGAAGTACAATGGAATAAGGATATCTTTTCGTTTTGAAATGTCAGACTCCCAACATTATTTATTCGTTGGCCTTCGTTTTCTTTTTGCGTCAACGATGTTATCGTTGAGGTTAAGGTTAGCTCCGCACCCGCATTGCACATACCACGCCATATCACGATCACACACTCAATTATTACTGCACATTGGTGAAACGTGCTGATTGCTAGAGTTCTTAAAGCTGACAAAAGAACTTGTGCTACTGAATCGAAGGATTCACGTTCAGGTCCGGCAATAGCGGCCAGGTTTTTTGTGGAAGTAAAAAATTAAAACGCACGTATGTAGAGATTTTGGTGCACTTTAAAGATTCCCAGGTAATCAATCTTAATCTTAAGTCCTCTACTACTGCGCGCTTCGCAGCCCTGCTGTAGCTCGGAGATGCATAAAAATAGTCTGATAATTTGCATTGCTGATCGCGTTTCGGGAGCACTGTAGCAAGTGATCGGCAGAGTGGCGGCAAAACCATTGATGCCGATGCTGCACTGTGGGTGCTCACCATCGCTTGGACGAAGATTCACCAGCCTACCACAAGTGGTGAATAACGGATTTATGCGGCCTACTGCGTGCGCCGCGCTAGCTGAAGGTTTGCTGAAGATCTGTTCGCCTTCGAAACTTCGCAAACAGAAAAATGTTTACGACGTATAAAATCAAACTGAACCTTAAGGATAAAAAAAATAGGCACGTGAAGCAGAAGCGCCAGGAGCAAAACTATATTCCCGGGAGAGAAAATTCTCGCTGACTGATGCACTGCGCAGTAACTGATAGCAGAATACGGATGTTCCTAGGTAAATTACAAGATAAGCAAAGAGCTTGCTTTTAGGCCTTTTTCTACGATCTAATTTCTGTGATTTAATTATTACCTTTCGAGAACTGAAAATCTGGTACCAGCTTCCCGCTGACCTCATCCTTATCCCAGCGGGAAAAAAACTAGCGGGGCGCTTAAGTCTCCTTACGTGATGCTAATGTGCATCATTAAGTTCTACTCTTCCGCTTCCGTTTTGTGTTTTGTTTAAACCCGAGGCAGATAATTTTTTGCTAGGGTAAAGCAAGGCTTTATCAGTTGGAAATTATTTTTGAGTGTTTTAGCGCTAGAGTTTGGAGTATACTCGCCGATGCATAGCTCCATGTTGTAGCCTTAAGTTAAGCACAATATTGTTATTGTCATGTAACTAATTAACTGTTAATAATTATAACCCGCGTTATTGTAGTGCAGTCGTACACGATCAGGTTATCCAGCGATATATGACTTAATGTAGCGTAACTTTCAATTCAATGTAATTAACTAATTATTGGTATAAAGCTTGTAGTATTTAGCGGTAATTAAGATAAGGTCAGTGCAATTTTTGCTTGAGATACGCAATCCAACCATATATGACTCTTTGATGTATTGCACAAGGTTCAATTTATTCTCAAATAACTCATTAGCGGCAGTTAATTGAAAGCTAAAATTAGTAAAGTGCAATTATACTCAAAATAAGATATACAACGATGAATTATATATCACTGGTACTCTCTCGAAAATGTAAAGAACAGGCAAAATAACGAAAATGCGACCGAACACTACAAGAAAGGTGCAAAAAATTAACCAGGTGCCATAGGTAAAAATTTAGCTAAATTTAAAATTGTGTGCAGAAATTGAGAAAATGAAAAGCAATGGCCTTGAACAATGCATCCTAGTAAGACGACAGGAGGACGCGAAAGGGGGCAGAGCAACAAGAAGAAAGTAAGCGCTAAGAAAATTGCAAGGACAAGGAACCTAAAGCTGCAATGAACAGCCTTAACTATGGCCCATTGTTTCATGGCGCGAGGGAAACGAGATCCGTTTTCCGGAGTTGTCTCACAGCAGAGGACGTTAAGGCTAAATTGTTTGTGGGAGCAGTATTTGGTCCTGCGTGGGCATCCGAAAGCTTAATGATATTGTCCTGGAAAGAAAGCACGTGGGCGGGTTTCGGCATGGCTGGAACGTTCAAGGGCTATTAACGGAAAAAAGCGCAGGAGGAAGAGCAAAAAAAGACGAGCGGTGAAACGTTGTCATTAGGAGCACAATATCAAATGAGTTTCTTGCAAGCGCTGTCAAGAAAAGTCCAGTGACAAGTCAAGGTGATTTTCGGAGGAACCGTGTTCAGTAGTTTTTTACCCTAGAAGTCAAGTCTGACCAAAGCACACCTTCCAATTCACATCGGCTCTGCTCCTGCTCCTTCGTGGGTGGACAAGGCGGACATGGCTTCTTCTCCGCTATGTTCCACATGTCGTGTGTGCAGGGATACAGAACGTTGTATAATGCGCTGTCGAGAGAATAACTTTTTGCAGTTCACTGCAGGAAATCGCCCACCCGCGTGAAAAGCAGACACGCGGAAAGGATGCTCCACGTTGTATCTTTACAATTGCTGCTGAATTCTGCACGTAGCAGTGTAAGCTCAGCAAGTCTTATGTGCCGATTTTGTGGACCTTACTTAGCACTTCCGTCTTACTACAGTGGAGCAGCTCCTGGAAGGATACACAAGGGCTACTCACCTTAAGCATGCAAGAACCTCAATTGTCTTGTAACGCTGTGTTTATTGGTGGAACATGCATGCTTTGAAATTACGGAAATGTTTTGCGCTCGACAAGGTATCGACAGGGTATCGACAGGGCATGGTCAGGGTATTTTAGAGCATAGTCACACATTGCAGTTAGCTATTCTTAGACGTCTGAGACACTGATTGCCACTAGGAAACGAATGGAAACCATTGTCCTTTTTTTTTTTTTTCAATCGTCTCGCCTTCGCGAAGGGGTGCTCTTTTAGGTTTCTTTTTCCCGTCGGTTATTTATTTTTTACTCTTTCTTTGGGGGGGGGGGGGGGGGGGGGGCGAATATGTACCAAGAATTCTCGGCAGGTTAACGACTTTCGAAAACAAAATTTTTTTTGCAAAACGCGAAGTTCTGTTTTTTTATAATTTTCACCGTCCTCGGACATTAAAAATTTGATGCGGAGCAAAGCTCATCACTCCTTTGTTTCGCTCACAACTATTGCTTTTAGTTTTGCAACTTTTGCACTACCTGTCAAGCAATCAATCACTCGACGTCCGTTCAATTAAATTAGATGTGTTTTTACCCAACCGAATCACTGGGGTCCGGACTATACATGAACACGGGATGTAATTCGCCTTACATTTTTAACAAACTAAAGCCAATTTTCGGGGAATCCCTTTTTACCAAATACATTAGGAATAAGCCTTTAAATGCCACCGAGTGCTTTAGAGTTCTTAATCGGGAAAAATATTGATGACCACGTGAACTTGCCGATTATCTAGCTCGGATTTCGGATTCAAGGACGCGATATTTGTATACTGAAACGGATGCATGGCTGGCGTCTTGAGGCCACAGCCAAGTAACTTGTGTCAACAGACAAACTCATCACGTAGAAAAGGTAGAGCATCATTCTGCTGTGGTCGAAAAAAAACGTTAACTGCCATAACGTTACATAATGAGAAAAACGGGGAACGCACGAAACGTTCGAAGGGACCCAGCTATCAGCCTGGTGTATTCAAGTTCCCCGCTACTAAGGAAATTGCCATTATTACATCAAATAGCAGATCTTTCCCGCTTTCTCAAAGCTTTTTGTTTCAATGTTGCCCATTACACGAATGCTAACAAAAAAAATCAAATTGGTAGTTTTTTTTTTTTCTCTTTGACTGATATGTCGGGCGGTGAACAGCAACATTTCAAAGCGTGGTTTTCTTCAGAAAATGTAATAGTCTAACACAACTACGCCCACCTAAAATTAATCGCACTCACTTCATTAGTGCTGGCTAAGTTTTCGTGCACTGTGCCCATTCACCACGCCTGGTGTTAGGAGCCAAATTCGGACAGGGTCTTTCTGATAAAGGTTTTATATCTCAGGGCGCCTGATTAGTTGAGGAAGAAATGGGTGATTAAATGTACAAGCATCGACACGTTGCTCAGTGAGCGCAATCTCAATAAAGTGTGACGTACAAGTTTCGCCTTAAAGAACCATGTGAAAACCAGTTTTGGAGCTTCTTAACTATATTAGTTCATGCGTTTCGAGCGCATTGCAAAAAAAAAAAAGGATGGGGAATGAGGAAGGGACGTGCAGGTTAGTCAAGTCCTGTAGTCAAGGGCTCCACTGGCTTTAGCTGAATCGCGGACAAAGTGGAAGATGCTAGCTGAACATCCGAATACTCGATGTAGTGGCGCTTCCCACTCCTCGCATGTGTATTCTGTCTGAGGTACGTTCTGTGGTTTTTATGCACCCCCCCCCCCCCCCCCCAGGATATCTATAATACATTAGGTGACCGCCACAGAAGGGGCAGAGGAGCTATAGTGAGTGTGGTATATATATATATCTTTTGGTATCACGTAAATTAGGATATAGGTTAGTTTAAATGATGGGCCAGTAAGGACCTCTGTTGTCAGTCTTTTGTTCCAATCTCTACATACACCGTGCAGAGGATACGGGACCTGGTGGCCCACGTGGCTAATTTCATATCTAGGGTATGCGCCAGCACTCCTCCCTTGAGCATTTTATCTCCAGGGATCCACATGGCATGTGAACTTGTTTCTGCTTGGCAGAGTTGACAGGAGGCAATGCTCTCGGACTTTGTGTGAGATAGCGACAAGCCACCTAGGAATCAGTGACTATGGTTGGTGAGACGCCTATCTCTTGTTATATCTGATGGGCAGAGCCCTTGCCTTGTGACCGGGTTGGGCTGGGAGTTCACATGTACTGCCGCGAACTTGTTTGGCTCAGGGTAGGCACCAATATTTGTATATAGGAATGCGGGTACCTGTTAACCCTCTTCTGCATATTTATATGCATATGCATATGGGATGGTATTGACAATACAACGCAAATTACGTCTGTTACGGGCCCGCTATAACTCACTGGCTTATTTGCCCCGCTATAGAATCGAAAGAATAGTGGTTCGATTCCCGGTACGGACAGATTACTGCTTTAATTACCACTTCGTGCGTACATGTTTTGCAGAAATTTCCGTTGCCCATGAGCAAAGAAAGGCTTTCATCTTAATGTTCACATGGTTGAAGACCGTGGCGTACGAGCCGCACAGGAAAATATTGCCAGTTGCTACGCTAAATGAATGTAATGAATGTGCTGACGTTGGAACAAAATTAGCCAGTCCGAAAAAACTACTGAAAATTTTCTGTTGTTACGACAGAATGTCTGTGCGGTTTTTTACAGAAAACCTGTAGTGACAACAGAAAAGTGCGACAGCACTACAGACAGCCGAAAACTACAACAGAAAAACTACAAAAGTACAGAACAGTATTACAGAACAACAGGCAAACCTGATGTTTACGACAGAATTACACATATTTCTATCGTATTTTTGAGTTCTGCCATTTTTTTCGACTGGGTAAACTTCAGAATAAATGTCAATTCCATCACGGTTTGGCCGTGGCGACACGAGCGCCCGTGAGTAATGAATATGCTTAGCGGAATAGTGTCAGCATTGGCCCCTCTGATGATCAAAGGACAAGCACCTCCCAGCGGAGGTATCCCGCCACAGCGAGCGCAACGCCGCCACACGGCCGCGCGCTTGCTCCGCTAGCCTTCGGAGCCGCCTTGTTACTTTTGGCAAAGACGGTACATAACCTGCAGCTTGCGTCTTATCTATTATCCAAATGCGGCCGAAGACAGCTGGCCACCCATGAAACAGCGACGTCTGCCCAAGATGCAGCGGCGTAGACATGACGGAAACATAGCCGTGGTTTCCTTTGGATCAGGGTGCCGTAGTCCTCTGCCTGCAAATAAACATAGGCGCCGATTAGTAACAGGTCTATAATTGCGCACTATAAACATAAAAAAGCCCAAATATGAGCATAAATACTTGACGTCGCCTTTTATACTCCTACTTCTGAATTATGAAGCTCCTTACAACGAGTAAAGATGAAAACATAACTTTTTTTACTACTGTCCAAATATTCAGAAGTAAAACTGAGTCTTGACATGATTATGGCCCTTCTTAAAACAGGTGTTTGTCGACATGAATGCTCTTAAGAAATTGAATTGCTTTAAAACCTTCGTCCTCGGCTTCTTCGCGCTTGGCCGCCGCCTGGCAGCAGCTCATTCTTGGCCTTGCTACCAGATGAGAACAGCCGCAACACTCCTGACTCGATTGTGGCATCTGCCTGTATTTTTTAACGCGTACTTGCCGTCATACAAGACACCGGGTTACCGATGCCTTCTGGAAAATAATGCTGCACAGACGGCCTATGAAGACGACAGCAAGTGTATGGAACGCTTCGTGCTGCTTCTCCTGCGTCGCTGACCCGCGAAAGACCTAGCCAGTCCTACCTTCGCCGAGCCATCATGGCGGTGTGCGACGCATCGGCGTTCATCATCCCTGCCACCGACTGATTTTTGACCGTTGTTTTTGTGCCCACTTACTGTGATACATAGACTGAGTTCCATCGACCTGCGCAACAAAGTGCTTGAAGAAACTGTGAGTCGAAGCAACGCCTGAAGATATGTAGTCTGCCTAAGAAAGTTGATGCTGCTACTTCGACGGATCGAAATGGTTCTTCGGTCTTTCGCTGCTACTTTACGTGCAGCGGCCGAGATAAACAGCATAACCAGTACTTTCTTTGACAGAAAAGTGAATGAACATCCTCGTTATGCTGTTTAGGCAACTGATGCTTATGAACGTTTGCCAATTCTTAGTCGCTGTTCAGCGACAGACTTCCACCTAAGCAAGGAATGTGAGGGTTCCGATGTGCAATCGATTTGCGTCAACGTATTTAGCCAACTTATCCAGCGACCCCTAAAGTAAGGACCTTGGAAAGTTATTTTCACTTCCCGTAGAATGAATATAATGATAGTGCAGTCGTGCCTCGTTGGGTCATTATGTCCGGCTGTATGAACACTTCGCCTAGGAAGGAAACATCCTTATTATTATTATGTCCTAATAGTACGGTAATGCTGTTCAGGCTTTGATCACGGTGAAAATTCAGGAACCAATCAGACCTGAACGGCAACAAGGAAGGTGTTACCTATATTAATCGTGGTTTCCTCCGTGTTTTAAAAACACTTCGCTACCCAACCGAAACATGTAGTGTTTATGTTTTGTATTCGTTGCATAATAAATGGCTACAAAAATGTGTGCAACTGGTTTAATTTTTTTCCTTTCTTTCTTTCGGAAGCATCCTCCTTTGACGTCACCTCATTTAAGAAGCGATTACAAGAGATTCTTGAATGCTGATAAGTAATCACTCAAAAGGTGTCTTCCACGGCTAAACTGTGCTATTTCTTTGTTTTTCCTTCTCATGAATTTCACAGTGAATACCCAAGAAGATCGCAGGTCAAAGCTCTCAATCTTTAATTATCTGCAAAGTTTCAAAGCCAGGGCCGAAATGTTCTGTAGCAATAGAAGGATCCATTGACGCATTCACTTGGAACACAAAGCTCTAAAATTAGGCTAGTGTGGAAGTGCTGCATTTAAAGTGAGCTCGTTATTTAGGTGAACTATAGTCCTTTTGAATCCTGAATTCCTCATTATGACGGTAAACATTAATCTTAAAATTACTTTTTAAGCTAGACCCCGAAATACTCCTCATAGGAGTTCTTAAGCGTGCAGATAGATGCGAGGATAGGTACTTAGTGACCCGACATATACTCCAAAAAGAACCTCTGTCCCGAGAGAAGTAAAATGCTTACTCTTTTGAACACTCTAAATGCCTCTGCGTACGTGAGAGTAAAGCAGATGGTCCTTTTTTGAGGGCTAAATAAACAACCTTTTCGAGAGTGCGCTAGGCAGTGGGCCATTTATTACTCTAAATGGATTTGAGTTTACAGTGCACGCCAAGACAAACGGACACACTGGGAACACGATGTTCCGTTTCGCCGCGTGAAGAAACATGGCTGCATGCGGAAAACTGCTATTATGTGCCTCTGGTTGCAATGGCCTCATGCAAGAATACTGGGTAGTCCTTGATGGTACCGTGAGGTAGAAATGGCAGTTTGTTTCCTTCGATTGGTGCGTGCCCAAGGAGAAAGAATTCACTGCCAAGGGACGTGGAGACATTACATGGATTTAAGCCGTGTCTTTCAGCATTGTAAAGGGGTACTCTTTTGAAATGTCTATAACGACGTGAGTAAACTTATGTTATGTTCTCTCGGATTCTCGGCCCGTCTCTGCTTCGGCGACCACAGTCAGATGTACGAGAGCCTGCAACCCTGCGTAGGATGGAACCATTTCCTATCCGTGGTCGCACAACAGAGAAGAGAGCCGCCATGCGCGTTCCCGTGACTTATGTTTCCTAGGTGCGCTTTGGTGCGCCCACGACGGCATGTCGGCCTCATCTACAGAGGTTGCGAAGGAATTGCGTACAATTGCATAAATAAAGATTTTGCCTTCATGATTATTGCGGTATTCGAATAGAATGTACAAATAAAGAAAACGGTCGCGTTATTTGCAAAAAAATGTTTCACAGACAACGGTCTGATTGAAATGGGATGCTTATTTTATCCATGAAAACCCCAATATTTACGTCGCTTGCCGCGTGTGACGTGGATTCGGAATTATTTCTGAGTGGGTGGTTTAAACTCTGCAGTTGTCGCATAGACGAGAACGAACAGCTGGTCTTAGCTGGATCCTATTGTACGTACTTAGGAAAGCAAGCTGCTGCATACCACAAAACGTTACTGCTTCTCCCTGCATCGAGGTTAGCAGCAAGCATGAAATGGTTATGACCCTATACTTGGCTGTAGGTGGTAATACTCACGATTTTAATATGGGTCTAGTGCAAGACATATAATAATACGAGCTCTTCTTCTTCCAGCAGGGCTGCGCGTTTAGTGTTCTCGTAAGGTTTCTCGCCACGTCCAAGCAACCGCCGGCGATTCGGCTGCGTTAGGCAGGCAGTTGCGGTCAATGGCGGCCTTGTCCCCATCGTGGCCGGCCGTATATAATGGCGTTATCACCAGAGGCGAACAGTCTTCTGCCGTGGCGTATAACTCGCAACGCGGTCCCTCTCGGCAATACGAATCATACCTGTAAAGTGGTCCTTTGATCAGGATGAACTTCTAGCTTTAAGCAGTTCAGATAGCAGCGGCTGTGCAATGCATACGCGGCCACGAAGAGACGCTGTTAGGTTTGGGTCGCGTGCGCCTGGGTATCGCACCGCTGCCACCAGTTATTACGTTCGTGGCTCGCGTGCTCAGCTCACCGCTGACGCCAGTTGTTACGTGCGGCGCACGGCCCCTCGGTAGCGTTGGCCTGGCGGCTCCGTGGACGGCGGACAGCATCAACGGTCCCAGCAAAGACGAGGCGTCGTCTAACGAAACAACCTTTACTAAAACATCATAAAGTAGCGGGCAGAGAAGCTGACCCGGAGAGAATGCAGACACTCTCACACAGCTGGTGTCTAGTTTCGTAACAACGGCGCGTCAAAGTAGTCTCTGTCGCAGTGGAGTCTGCCGCTGCTTTATATAGGCATGCCAGTTCACAGGGAAAGGGAGAGAGCCCTTCAAGTTCAAACAAAGGGGATGACTCAATCGCAGGTGGCGCGACCACATCTCCTCCACCTCCTGCAGACAGGAGAGGTCGACGCACTCTCCCTCGAGCTCCAGGCTTGGCCAGCTTTTGCACACACACGCACGCACACACATTTGGCGCGTGGCAGGATCACGCTGAGACATGTCCGCGGGAGGAAGCGTTGCGCGGCCGATGAACGGCGCCGAAATGCCCGATCCGCTCGCGGTTCTGCCTGGTGCTATGCGGTGGCAGCGTCAGCTGTCCCACTTGTCGGTGGAGAAACAACAACGCTGACCTGGCACGGCCCGAGTAGAAGCAGCTCGTTCTAGTGCTCCTTGAGCGTGTATATAACTGCGGGCTAAGAAAAGAAACGCCCTGAGCTGACCACGCAGCAGTGACAGACTCAGTTTCGAATACCCCAAAGCTGTTCGGCCTGCTGCCGCTTCGACCAGCGGCGTCGGGCGGTCGTTCTACGCGTGAGTGTGTGGCACTGTGGCGCCATCCTTGGGGAGGGTGTGAAAGCCTGAGAGTGAACGCGTCGTGCGAAATCTCGTGCAGTTCCCGGATGTTCAAGTTTCGGTGGCCGATGACCAGAAATAAGGGCCCAGATGAAGGAAAATTTGCGCACAGATGTGGGTCCCGGTTTATTTCGAGGTGCTGCGAAGTCAGTGGGGCTAAAAGCAATTTATGCTTCAAGTCTGTATTTTGAACTCTATGTCTTGCTGCTGCGATGCTTTCTAAATAATGTGTCTGCACAGATTGCTGCTTAATTAAGAATGATTAGGCTGAGAAATGTCATGTCGTAACTTGCTATACTATCGCCCTTTGGAGGAAAGAAGCCAACAGTCGGCGAGGCCAAGGAAAGCGTAGGGGATGTTACTTTATGTCCTTTTTTTTAATATTTACTTGGATAATCAAAGAAATTAGTAATATAATCTTGTTTAGGGAACATAATTAAACACAAAGTAGCAGAAAAAACAACGTGCCGATGGTGGGAACTGAACCCACGACCTCCGAATATCGCGTCCGGTGCTCTTCCAACTGAGCTACATCGGCCGCTGTCCCCCCTGCTACTTGCTCGGGGATTTATGTTGTCTGTATACGAACCTTGAGAGTGTTCACCAGCGCCACCCTCAACCATAGCGGCGGACGTAGAACGTCCTTTGTTACCGCCAGCGTCACGTAGAACGTGATCAAGAGCGAGGGCGAAAGCTGTGCTTGAACCCTCTTACGCTACCTATGGCTACCTACGAGCACTCTCATTTCCCCTTAATTGATCTGCTTATCACCCCTTGGGTAATTTTCAATGTTGTACGTACCAAAATACTTTTTATTGATCATATTCACTGCTGTACAGCTACGACTTACATCTTCACAAAAATTCTACAGGATGATTAGGACCACTAAAGTGCGATGAGACGAAAGCCATTATAAGCGCGGTGGATCTTAGCCCTCCACTACGGCACTTCTATCTCCCTCTCTCCTTTCACTCCCACCTTCCTTCCTTCCTTTACGGCGTCGAACTTGTGTCCGAGAAGAATTGTTACAGATATTGCGCCTTTTCAATTCGTGAAATTAATTTGAAATGCCGCTGATGCCTGCTGAACTAACGCCTCCTAGACATCTGGGTCTGCTTCTGTTTGCTGTGTGGTGCGGGTTTCGAGGAAGCGCCAAATGAAGGGCGCCGCGCGGACACCTGGATCAGACGCCCGGCGGGATCAGATTAGTCTCTGGATGAACCGCCTTGTGGCATCATGACCAGTCTTGATGGTGATGATGTGTCCCTTGTCTGTGCGGGCCCTTGAAGGGTGTAGGAGAAACAGTTCTGATTTACTCGGGGAGCAGGCGAGGCCCACCGCCGCGGCGTGCCCCACGACGATGTCCTCCCCAGCCTGGTGGGTTTCCTCCATTTGACCGACATTACCCGTGGATGTCCAAAGATTAATGTCACTCTCGTAAGATTAGTGGGAGAGGTGGGAGATAACTTTCAGGGATTTTTGCCATAGGGATGAGCGTAATATTGAAAAGAAATGGAGAGAAGACTGAGTCCTGAGGTACGCCTCTGCTAAATAGTTGTTAGGTAGGTGAAAAGGGTGAACCGAATGTTAGTTCTGCCGTTCGGTTGCGAAGGAAGGCCGCTACGTAGGAGTGCGTCCTTCCTACTGCTGAAATTATCGAGAGAGCGTCCAAAATAATCGAGTGGTGAATATTGTCAAAAGCATTAGTGAGATCCAAGACCAAGATGGCCCTGGTGCTTTTATCTTTTCTGGTGTGTAGTATCTCTTCCGAGAGCTGTAAAATAACGTCTTTGGTGGAGAGACAGCTGTGGAATCCGAGTGGGGGAATAGGTCTTGCTCGTTCATGTATTCCCTCAAGCGGGCCAGAATCCCATGTTCAAGAAGTTTCCCTAAGCAGGAGGTTAAAAAGATGGGTCGGAGATGTTCCTGCTGATTTTTCGTGGTATGATCTGGATCCAACAGACAGCAAAGAAATATCCACGTATCTTTCAAGCCGAGAGTTCAGCCCATGCGATCGCATAACTGACTCCACTGCTGGCATGCCAACTGTCCTGTACAGACTTCACTTTCTTTTGCCAGTGTTGCGATGCGAATCCTGAGTGTCCGGTTATGTTTGCCCGCAAAACATCGTTTTTGCAGGCTGGCTAGGCCTCCCATATGTGAAGGTGGCGGCTGTCTGCGATGTCGGTATTAAGAGCGTCTGGGATTGTAGAGATAGGTAATATCACGTCCTGCGAGAGTCATTGAGCCCATTTGTCGAGATCGGCAATGGTTTTGGTAGCTAAAATACGACTGTGGCGGAATTTATCCAAGTTTACAATTTCTATTGGGCGACGAGCATATCGAGCCTGTGAATTAAGCTGAATTTCTGCTTTACGATATAGCGGTCGCTCCCGAAGTTGTTATATGTCTTAGTCCAGCGACTGTGTGGTACGATCACCTGATGCGCCCCTTGTCGAACTCAACCAGCATTTTATTGAGCGCATCAATGTTCACCAGCGTTCTATAATTCGCGTATAGGAAAAGAAAGGTGCAGTACGTGTCACTTGCGAAATCCTGCTATCCTCACTGTAGACAAAGGGAGTTATGATGAACGTTTCACGATCCGGGGCGTGGCGCAGTTGGTAAAGCGCTCGGCTGGCGATCAAAGGGATGAAGGCTCCATTCCCTGTGGAGGCACGGTGTATTTATTTATTTTAAACTATCTCCCTTGAACGTGTGACACCCTCCCCCGACCGCTCTGCCGACAGCTGCTGCTGACAACGCTGAGGCATTGAAGGATTTCGCCTTAAAACAAGCTCGCCGAAACTAAGCCATCTAAAAAGCGATATAGTTATTGCGCCACCATAAGCTGGAGCAGACAATTGGCGCTATGGTGATGGCTCAGTAGTTAGGGACCTGTATTGCTAATCCAAAGATACTGGTTCGATCACAGACGAGGAGACCGCTTTTGATGAAGGGGAAAGCAAGGCGCCCGTGTACAGTGAGGTCTCAGTGCATGCTCTATAACCCAAAGTGGTCAATTATTTTCTCCGGGTCTCTAGTACAGCGTTTCTCATAGCCACATTCTATTTGGAAAGTTGAACCTTATAAGCCAAGCCAAAACCTAAAAACAAATCCTTTGAGCATAAACATAACATCCAAGACCTCAATGTTGAAATTTCGAGTAGGATGTCGGCAGGTTTTGTAAATAGATTGGTCTTAAGCTTTTCAGACTAAGGGCATTATAAAAAAAGTTAGGTGAAGCGATGACTGAAAAGTAGAAAGGGCTCGACTATTCGAATCCTGCTTTTGTTACAGGCTTACTATGTATACAATGGTTTTTATATCTTCGTTTCACGGATGATTTTTTCCTATACAGAGCGACCGGGTTTATGACGTAGCATTCTTATTGACGACTGGAAATTGTGGGTGCGCGCTTTCAATACACAATCCCTTGTTTAAATGCTTCGTGTTTGACTTTGTTGGTGGTGGTATTTTTTTATTCCCATGTTTTAGTTGAAAAGGGAAGGTTGCTACGGGATGCGCGATCTTTTCAGCTATATTTGAAATGCCGGAGTGGGACTTCGGTAGGCGGACGAGTTCCAAACGTTCCAAACGGTCGACGCTCCATGCCTTGCCATTTAAACTTCGCTGTAATAGACCTGTTTGTTCTGACATCATTAGCGAAAACATTTAGTGCGATAAACATAACAAAAACAAAGCAAGTACATTCTCAGAGGCCGTATTGAAGACAATAAAGAAAATAATCGCAGGCCGAAAGTTTATACAACACAGTTCAGCAAGTTTTGAAAAGGGTAACGTATCCCAATTATCTATTGTAATAGGGCGTTTATTGACGCTCAGATGGAGAGCTGTGAGGAGAGCACCTTGCAACGGCGAGCCCAGCGTACTTCTTTGTCTTCGTCGCACAACGCACTGGTGCATGTCGATGGCTGAAGTGCTGACTATCACAGTACATTTTCCCCCCGGGTAAAAAAAAAAAAGAGCCATCCTGGCGACTTATGGCGCGGAAAGCACAGCGGGGTCATAGAATGGCTTCAATCGGTTCACGTGAACTGTTTCACGACCACGGCGACGCAAGTCCGCAGAGGGCGTGACGGGCTCAACTACGTAGTTGACTGCAGATGTTTGCTGGAGGACCCTATATGGCCCGTGGTAGCGAGCAAGAAAATTCTTTGAAAGGCCAGGGATTGTGGAGGGCACCCAGAGCCACACCAGAGAGTTCGGGAGATATGACGAAGCTTCGCCGGTATCACGGAGGTATTTTTGTTGCCACTGATTTTCTGTTGTGAGAGAGCGGGCGAGCTGACGGCATTCTTCTGCGTATGTGACGGCATCGGATAGCGGGGAAGATTCGGAAACGTCAGGGCGGTAGGGAAAAAGTGTGTCCATGGTACAGGGTGGCTCGCGCCCGTAAAGGAGAAAGAATGGAGAGAATCCAGTAGTGGTCTGTGCCGCGGTGTTATATGCTTAAGTAACAAACGGTAGAACTTGGTCCCAATTGGAATGGTCGGTGTTCACGTACATAGCTAGCATGTCAGCGAGAGTGCGGTTGAAACGTTCTGTCAGTCCATTCGTCTGAGGGTGGTACGAGGTAGCGGTGCGGTGTATGATGTGGCATTCTTTCAGGAGAGCCTCAAAAGCGTCTGATAAGAAAACGCGTCCGCGGTCACTGAGCAGTTCGCGAGGGGCACCATGGCGAAGAACCAGGTTTTTCAGAATAAAGGCAGCCACGTCGCGTGCGGAAGCAGAGGGCAGTGATGATGTCTCAGTGTAGCGGGTCAGATGATCCACTGCCACGATAATCCAGCGGTTGCCAGCTGAAGTTGTAGGCAGGGGACCGTATAGATCTATGCCGACACGATCAAACGGACGGGCAGGACAGGGCAACGGCTGCAATGAAGCAGGAGACTTGAGAGGAGTTTTTCGGCGTTGGCAAGACTGGCAAGAGCGGGCAAAATGGCGGACAAAGCGGTGCATTCCACGCCAGAAGCAGCGTAGACGCAAGCGCGTGTAGGTTTTCAACACTCCGCCGTGGGCGCACTGGGGATCAGTATGGAAAGCAGCACAAATTTCGGCGCGGAGATGACGGGGGATGACTAAAAGCCACTTCCTTCCGTCGTGAAGATAATTGCGGCGATAGAGCAGCCCGTCACGAATTGAAAAATGGTGAGCTTGGCGGGCAAGCGCCCTAGACAAACGACCTGGAGAGTGACTTGAAAGAAAGTCCAGAAGTGTAGATATACACGGGTCGCGCCGCTGTTCCGTAGCCATGTCGATAGTGGCAAGCGAAGACAAATCGTAGGCGCAGATCTCATCAGACAGCGAAGAGGGAGGCAGCGGTGAGCGCGAAAGAGCGTCCGCGTCAGTATGCTTGAGGCCTGAGCGATATATGACACGAATGTCAAACTCTTGTAAGCGAAGAGCCTAGCGAGCAAGGCGGCCGGACGGGTCCTTGAGGGACGCCAGCCAGCACAGAGCGTGATGATCAGTGACCACATAAAATGGTCGGCCATAGACGTACGGACGGAATTTGCCGATGGCCCAAATAATGACCAAGCATTCTCTTTCCGTAACAGAATAATTTGACTCTGCCTTGGTCAAGGTGCGGCTTGCGTACGCCACCACATAGTCTCGGATACCAGGTTTGCGTTGGGTGAGAACGGCGCCTATCCCAATACCGCTAGCGTCAGTGTGAATCTCAGTTGGCGCATTCGGGTCGAAGCGGCGGAGGATGGGAGGCGAAACCAAAAGACGGCGTAAAGTGTTGAAGGCGTCATCACAAGCAGGTGTCCATGCGGAGAGGTCGGAGCTGCCGGAGAGGAGCTGGATGAGAGGAGCAATAATAGAGGCGAAATTTAAGATGAAGCGGCGAAAGTAGGAGCACAGGCCGATGAAACTTCGTAGTTGCTTCAGTGATTTTGGGCGTGGGAATTCGGCAGCTGCACGAAGTTTGGTGGGATCGGGAAGAATGCCATCCTTAGAAACGACATGACCTAGAATAGTTAGTCGGCGAGCAGCAAAGCGGCACTTCTTCAGATTCAGTTGGAGGCCGGCGGTAGCGAGACAAGTGAGAACGTCCTTCAGTCGGAGCAGGTGGGATTGAAAATCGGTAGAAAAGACTACAATATCATCGAGATAGCAAAGACAGGTTCGCCACTTGAATCCACGAAGCACAGTGTCCATGAGGCGTTCAAATGTGGCCGGGGCGTTGCAAAGCCCAAAGTGCATGACGCTGAATTCATATAATCCATCTGGTGTGATGAAGGCAGTTTTAGAGCGGTCAGCGTCATCCATTGGCACCTGCCAGTAGCCTGATCGTAAATCCAACGAGGAGAAAAACTCTGCGCCCTGCAAGCAGTCCAGTGCGTCATCGATGCGTGGCAGAGGATAGACGTCCTTGCGCGTGATCTTGTTGAGCCGCGGTAGTCGACACAAAACCGGAAGGAGCCATCTTTCTTAGGTACCAACACAACTGGAGACGCCCAGGGACTGTGGGATGGCCGAATGACACCACGACGGAGCATGTCGTCCACATGATCAGCAATTACTTGGCGCTCCGAAGCCGACACACGATAGGGGCGCTGGTGTCGATGGTGTGCTCTACGACAGACGTGCGGCCCAAGTCAGTTTGAGGAAGGTCGAATGAAGAAGCGAAGTTCTGCAAGAGGGCGACAAGTTGATCACGTTGCGCAAGTGGAAGATCAGCATCAATAGCATGTTGGAAAACGTCGGAGGGCGTCGAAGCGGTCGCAACATCGTAAGAGCACAGACTAACGTCGAAGGAGGGGGTTGAGTCAGCAAGAGTGGTGATATGACCGGGATCAAGCTCTTCAAGCGTCCAATGCATTCGCCACGGAGCAGGACTGCTGGGCAAGAAAATGGGTTCGAGGCGTAAAGTGCACTCTTGCCGTCTTGAATTTCGAGAACTGCGAAAGGAAAAAGGAGGCAGGGATGACGGGAGGCGGCTTCGGAAGGTGTAAAAATTGCAGTCAAAGGAATTACCCACTCACAAGACAGTGGTACGAGGGCAGCAGAGAACGGAGGAATGTCGGTGTCATGGGCGAGGAGAAGTTTTGCAGTGTGGGGAGGGGTATCACAGAAGGGGGCATCACAGAGTGGGGCGAAGGCAATTTGCGCACGAGAACAGTCAATAACGGCTTGATGAGTCGATAGACAATCGTATCCGAGGTTGATATCATGCGAGCAGTTCGGCAGAACAATAAACTCGATGGGGTACAAGACGTCTTGAATGAGCACACGGGCTGTGCAAGATGCGGAGGGGTGAATGTGCTGTGATGAGGCGGTGCGGAGCGAAAAGTCGGAAATCGGAGTGGTCACTTTGCGAATCCGACGGCAGAGCGCTTCACTGATGACGGAGACGGCTGCACCGGTATCGACGAGAGCGAGAACTGTGGCGCCTTCTACAGAAACTTTGATAACATTAGCGGGACGACACGGAGGACTTGAGGAATTCGAAACAAGCGCAGTTCTTGCCCCTGGAAATGCGACTGTTAGTTTCCCCTCAACGGTGCTGGTAGGACGTCGCAGCATTGGAGAAAGCGATCGGCGCCGAGGAGAATGTGATCGACGAGTGGCATAGGTTTGGCGATCTTGTGAGACAAATTGAGAACCGGGCGGAATCATTTGCGAGCGTGAGTCGGTATCGTACGGGTAAAGTCGAATGTCAGGCTGTGAAGGTTGGAGGCGCTGGCGACAAAGGCGTGCAACATGGCCCGGCCGACCGCAGGCATAGCAAATCGGAAGGTTGTCCGTAGTACGCCAAGGTTTC
Organism: Amblyomma maculatum; assembly: GCF_055883805.1. Taxonomy (NCBI): domain Eukaryota; kingdom Metazoa; phylum Arthropoda; class Arachnida; order Ixodida; family Ixodidae; genus Amblyomma; species Amblyomma maculatum. Next base: position 55,621,457 of record NC_139354.1, read on the forward strand.
ATAGGATGTGGGCGGAACCTTGAGGGTGGGGCTTGGAACGAAGGCTCAGCATGCGGCGGTGAACGGTAGGCAGGGACCTGCACATAGGAGCCAGACGTGGGCGAAGGTGGTGGCCTAGCCGTTACTTGGGCATACGTGAGAGGTGCCGTCACAGGCGGCAGCACGGGGTTGGACGGCAAGACATCAGCGACGTGTTCTTGCACGACACGGCGTATAGTAGGGGCCAAAGATGGAGCCAGTTCAGGAACGAGGCGGCCCGAGTCTTTGATCTGTTGATTCAGCGGGCTCCCTTCAGAAGTTGGCGAACCACCCAGGGCTAATGCGGATACGCCTTCGTCGCACACACTGGAGCGGCGCCTAGAAGCGCGCCGCTTGCGGAGCTCGTCGTAGCTCTGGCAAAGCTTCACGAGTTCACTAACGCTGGTGGGACCTTTCGCTACCAGCATCTGGAAGGCGTCCTCAGAAATACCCTCGAGGATGTAGCGGATTTTGGTCGATTCCGGCATGGCCGGGTCGACTCGTTTACAGAGATCAACGACGTCTTCTATGTAGCTGGTAAAGGTCTCATCAGCGCGCTGAACACGATCGTGCAAACGTTGTTCGGCACGAAGCTTACGCACTGCCGGGCGGCCGAACACTTCCGCGAAATTCTTTTTAAATGTCGACCAAGATGACAGGTCAGCCTCATGGTTGCGAAACCAGAGGTTCGCCACGTCCGTCAGATAGAATATGACGTTACTGAGCTTGTATGAGTCATCCCACTTGTTGTAGCTGCTTACTCTTTCATACGATGACAGCCAGTCGTCGACATCTTGGTCGACCGTGCTACTGAAGAGGCAAGGGTCACGCTGGCGCACGACGCCAGAACACATGATCGTGGGTGGAGCGGCCGGCAGCGTAGAAGTGGACTCGTCTTGCATGGCGGTTGTAGAGAGTAGTGTACGGCTTCGCAGTTCCAGTTTGGATGGGATAGTTTCCGGCACCTCCGCCAATTGTAATAGGGCGTTTATTGACGCTCAGATGGAGAGCTGTGAGGAGAGGACCTTGCAACGGCGAGCCCAGCGTACTTCTTTGTCTTCGTCGAACAACGCACTGGTGCATGTCGATGGCTGAAGTGCTGACTATCACAGTACACTATAAAGACTTTGTAATTGGCAGTTCATGATAATCAGAAGGAAAAAAACTTATCTCAGAAGAATTCATTCTCGTGTGAAGTAAAAAACTATGTTTTGCAGGCATGTTTGGCATCCAGGTGAAGGCACTTTGCAAAGGCTAATGTATCGCCACAGCTATCATAATTGCCTTTATCTAATTGCAAACGTTATCCGGTTTTGAAGGATTTTTCAAGCATACATCGAATAATCGGGTTAGGAATAAACTTGGAAAAGTTTCATTATACAACAGCTCTGCGCCTATAGCAAATGGATGTTAAAGAAGTACGTGCTTCACTACTTGTTCTCCTTGAGGGACAATAATATAAAATCCTGATTGAAGGTAGGCAACATTTCTACCCCAATCATATCTACGCAAAGTCTATATTGCAATCTGCCTGAGATCGGTGAGCCGCGCGGGTCTTTCTAGCATAGGGTAAACGCTGTGCTTAATTGATCCGGCACAGAAGCAAAAGCTCCTCTGCGCTTCGTAGCTAAGGCAAGAAATTAATTTTCAGAGGGAGGGAAATCGCGAAATCTCAGCGCTTTTCCATCTTGAAATGAAGTACATGTCTCTTGGGGTCATAATTTTTCGGTTGCTGGTATTTTCTCAAAATTGTAGAAAAGGATCTTTTCTACGCCTTATCCTATTTCCTGTTCAATTAATTTCCACTTTTCCGATGCTCTTAATCCGGATTACTTGGATTCCCAATACAAATGCTTCGTCTACAAATAGAATTGCTTCTCCCCCCGCGAAATAAATGCATGCTTCGTTTCCCTAAGAATTACAGCGTGGTCTTTTATAGAAACGTTGAGTGGCTTTTTTTTGTTTCGCCGCTGGCGCCGACTCTGCAACAAGTGTAAAATTTATTTATTAGAGAATTTGAAATATATCTGAAATAATTCATTTTTCACATTTATTTCATCTTGAGACATTGGTGATAACAACGAACATTGACTATTTTTTATGCTTCTGTTTTTTTATGTGCCTGTTTTACGTGATATTGGTGTCACAACTAGAAGCAGGGCTAGAGCAGCTGCAGTATTCTACTGCTTGTGGATTTTCATTTTGGTCTTCGGTTTACAAAAAGCCCTAGCTAATATATTCGAAGTTTTATAAAATTGCCTCAGGCAGGAACTGTCGTCTAGCATTTCTTGAGCATTTCTATGATACAGTGCCAGTTTCTGAAAGTTACACCCTTTTTATTTGAATATTTCTTTCCACACACCCTTACATCAACTTTCCCTGTTGAGGGAAAGTTGATGCACTGCAAGTTTTATGCAAGTTGATGCAAGTTTTATGCACTGCCTTAGTGCATAAAATTTGTTTCCTCATTTCTCCTTTATTGGCCCCTTGCTCGGCTGAAAGTGAAATATAAATAATTTTGAAAATACAAATTTCTTGTGGTTACAGTAGCATAGAACTGGTTTCGAATGCCACCGCCGGAGGCAGCATTACGGTGGAGACAAAACGGGGAGTCGTGCATGTGCAGTGCGATCTCAGTGTACGTTCAAGAATCCCAAGTGCTCGATATTAATTCCGAGCGCTCCTCTACGGCACCTCCTTCTCTCTTCCCGCTTTCACTCCCACCTTCGTCCCTTCCCGTATGGCACAGGTCACATGGCGACAGGACAAGTGCGCCGAATACCCCGCATTCCCTTTCCTGTCAATCAATTATTATTTCTGTTTCCTGGATTCATATTGAATTTGATTGTTACAGTTTCGAGGTTCTCTGGACAAAACAAATCTTTACGGGCTACGTGAAATTTCTATCACAAACGGCTCAGAAACCTCCGGCAGGCAGCAAAGACGCATTACTGAGTCAAGACGGATAATAGCTTCGAACGTGCAAGTAGAAAATATAAGGCTTGCTGCAGTGATATCAAATCCATACTTGCTACGAGCACCTTTCTCCTTTCTATTTTAATGTGGCAGCTATAGAATCGACAAATCGACCAAAATCAGGCCAGGGTAACAAACTACTCGGATTGGAAAAGAAGAAAAATAAGTGAACGTTTGGCGTTATCGAACGTCGCTTGACTTGATCACCGAACTCAAATTGTTCCTGAGAGGAGGAGGAGGAGGAAACAACTTTATTTAACGCATTACATTAAGCGTTAAGAATGGCCTGGGCCAGGGTCACCAAGGCCAACTGATCTTGCAGCTGGTCAGAGGCTTACCAAGCCCGCCACGTTGGGGGAGGAGGGTGTGGAAAGTGAGGAGATTGCAGGGCGACAGGGCATGAAAAGATGCAATGCTCCAAGTTTGAATAGTGTTCTGGGCAATTTGGGCATGCAGGGGAATGTATTATTCTGTATAGAAAAGATCGGCATGGAGTAAGCAGTGTATTTAGTTGTATGCGTCTAAGAATGCGGATTTGCGTGGTAGTGAGAAATTTATCAGGAAGAGGAAGTGTACGGAGAGTTTCTCTAATGCTGTCGTAGTGAACGTTGATTTCTTTTTTGTAGTGAAGAGTAGTGTCCCACGTTGGTGGATAAGGCCAGGGAATCCCAGGCGCCCGGTGTTGAAGTTCGCGGGCGAGGCGATGCACTACTTCATTGCCTGGGATTCCAGCGTGACCAGGAATCCACCTCAGTGTTACAGTGTGGGGAAGTAGTTTGGTAAGAGCTCTGTGTAGATCATCGTGTAGTTCTTGAGGAATGCGACCCGTGTGAATGGCGCGTATAGCTTGTATTGAATCAGTGTATATGGTATATCCTGAAGGGTTAGGGGGTGCTTGTGCGACGGAGATGTGCCGTTGTCACCCGTTAATAATTAAGGGGGTATTATTAACGATGCGCCCTTAACGGTGCGCACACTCCCAGACACCCTTATAGTGAGTGGGGGTAGCTGTCCCGGTCGCAAAGGAGATGCCCTCGACTTGCGTGGCAATCTCAGCCGGGATTCGACTACCTTGTAGTGACAGAAGGGGGTGGTCGTTTGGTGCCCAGCGGTCGCCGGTTCAAACCAGAGTAAGGATCGGAGTCAGAAGTAACAAACAAAACACAATGTATGCCCAGCAAGAGACGATACAAAGGAATACACAAGATCACTTGAAATACAACAGACGAGAGGTTTACAGAATACAAACGCTAAGCATGCAACTATAGTATGATCCAATAACTCAGAGGCTTTACAATAGATCAAACACGAGAGAGTTACATAAACAAACACCAAATTGTTCACCGGGCACTGTTGCAGTCCGACGCCTCAAGAGTCACGATGTGGCCGCCATACGAGACGAGCGCCGCTCCCTTGAAATTCCGTGGGCTTGCCAGCAGCGGGTGATCCCCGGGAGTCCAGCCGAAGAACAGGCGAATACGTCACAAAACACGGACGAACTGACTGACTGACTGACCCAACAAGCGGCGCGGTCGCTTTAAATAGGGCGCGCCGCGTCTGTTTGTTAACACGCGCCCAAAGCTAGCGCGCACACACACATAGCTTCGCTGGTTATAGCTCCCTCTTCTCCTCCCGTCGAGCCGCGCGTCGTCATTGGCTAGGTCCCATAGAAGATGCTAGAATTTTCTGGCTGATTCCAGTCCGATGAATCACCGTCCTCCCCGGGCAATGGAAAAGAGGGTGACGGCAACGCGTACAAAGCTACGCGCTCTCCCGCGCGGGGAAGGGGGCTTTCTCTACATGCTTTCCACGCGACGCCGCGCGGGCCTCGCGCCGTGCCGGCTTGATGAAAATGGGCGCCGATTTCGTGACAGCCGTCATGACAGCTCGTGAAATTGAGGCAAAAGCCTTTTATAGCTCATGACTCATCAGCGTGTCCCCAAGAGAAGTGCATCATTTGTTCGCCAAATTCTGCTGGATAGCGCGGGATTCCACCTGTCAATCCTCCCGATGGTGTCATTAGGTAGCGAAACACTGGAAGTAGTAGGCGAATATATCTACTTAGGACAGGTAGTAACCGCAGATCCGGACCATGAAAAGGAAATAACAAGAAGAATAAGATTGGGATGGAGCGCATTTGGCAAGCACTCGCAGATTATGACTAGCAGCTTACCGGTATCGCTCAAGCGGAAAGTATACAACAGTTGCATCTTGCCTGTACTCACCTATGGGGCTGAAACGTGGAGGCTAACCAAGAGAGTTCTAATTAAGTTGAGGACAACCCAGAGGGCTATGGAACGAAAAATGGTAGGGGTAACATTAAGAAGACTAAATATCCTGCCTCAATCTGGAATTGAGCCTCCATCCCTGAGATCTCCAGCCGAGCGCTTTAACCAACTGCGGCACGCCTACGATCTTGTTCGACAAGGGGCACGCGATGTACCGTGTACATCAGCAACAATTAGGCTTGCGCATTTCTCCAGTGAAGATTCTGCAGTGTCCCCGAATTTGTTTACCATCCTATAAAAACCTTATTTAATGTCCCACAATGGTATCATTGTGGTATGAATAAAAAAGTTCTTGGTAACGTTAATTATTGGCTGATGTTGGGCCTTTTGATTAGACATGTTGAACCTGAAAAGCGCCTAAAAACACACGGACGGAGCCCGATATTGTTTTTCCTTTTCACTCTTCGTCTTCAGCTTTGCATGCGCGTCTCACCTCAATTTTACAAATATTTTGCTTCTCGCATGAAATAAAATCAGTCGGAAGTAAAAGCTAGTGTGTTCGTATTTCCTGTTGTCTGTGTTTTTAAGCGCTTTTTAGGTTTAACTTGGTAAAGGTACCATGCGATCTCAGGCGTAGCAGCTAGCAGGCTACAATTAGGGAAAAGTACTCATTTGTCAATAACGAAATATTGTCACGTAGTGGTGACGAGGTCGACGACACAAATGAAGGGTCGATGATTGCACTAAAGAAACTCTTTATTTGGGCTGACTTGCGCCCGCAAAAGAACTAAGCAACTCGGCGGCGGCGATAGAAAACGTGTTCGTCGATCGTCGAACAAAGAATGCTCGTCACACTCGGCAACGCTCAATTTAAAGGCTGCACAGAACAATCTAGAAGCGTCGCAAACAGCTACCAGCCCGGGCTGGAACATTGTGGAAAGACACCCGAGTGGCCAGAACCTTCGAGACAGATCTCGGTGCGTCTTGCGCTACAACAAAACTGATATAGGTGTGACTCGCGACATCGAGCATTAACCAACGAAGATTACGGAACTGATACGCGGTCCAGAATCAGAGTGATAAGCCTGTATGACGGCGGCTGTTGAAAAAACAAATACTGTTTCGAAGGTTTCGCGGCATTACTCCCCCCTTAAAAAAACATCGCCTCGATGTTCCAAAACAAAGAAACTTAAATATAAACACTGCAAAGTTTAAACACCACAAATTCTCTAAAGCGTGTAATATGGCTTCAGTCGTACAACATGTACAGGGTGGTCCACTCTAAGTGCGAACACGGCTCCGCGTGGCAGCGCTCCGCGGAGCGCCAGCGGATCCGGCGCGTTCGCGCATTGAAGCAAAGCCGCGCAGGCGCACAGGGGCCCGGGGGAGGACCTTCGTGTCGTCTGCTACAGCACTGGTGCGCACCTCGCTTGCATTGCTCGCTTGCATTGCATTGCATCGCTTGCGCCAGCGCGGTAGCAGACGACACGAAGCTCCTCCACTGGGCGCCTGTGCGCCTGCGCTGCTTTTCTTCTATGCGCGAACGCGCCGGATCCGCTGGCGCTCCGCGGAGCGCGAGCACGCAGAGCCGTGTTCGCACTTAGACTGGACCACCCTGTACAATTTCTGGGCGTGCGCGTCGCCGTTGTGATGCTGACGTTCCGTCGGGAATGACTTCATAGTCCAGTGGTCCGACGCGGCGAAGGATTTTGTATGGCCCAAAGTATCGACGCAACAACTTTTCACTTAATCCGCGACGGCGTATTGGTGTCCAAACCCACACTTGGTCTCCTGGATTGTACTCTGCGTGGCGTCGTCGTAAATTGTATCGTCGGCTGTCGGTGCGCTGTTGGTCTTTAATACGCAGCCGTGCGAGTCGTCGGGCTTCCTCTGCACGCTGCAGGTAGGCGGCGACGTCAAGGTTGTCTTCGCTGGTTACGTGCGGCAGCATTGCGTCGAGCGTCGATGTGGGCTCCCTGCCGTACACAAGCTTAAACGGGGTCGCTCTGGTTGTCTCCTGGACTGCCGTGTTATACGCGAAGATCACGTACGGCAAGATGACGTCCCAGGTCTTGTGTTCAGCGTCGACGTACATAGCGATCATGTCCGCGATCGTTTTGTTCAGGCGCTCCGTAAAGCCATTGGTCTGGGGATGGTACGCAGTTGTTCGTCGATGGCTTGTGTGACTGTATTCCAGGATGGCTTGCGTCAACTCTGCCGTAAACGCTGTTCCCCTGTCCGTGATGAGCACTTCTGGGGCGCCGTGTCGCAAGAGAATGTGTTCGACAAAAAATTTGGTGACTTCTGCCGCGGTACCATTTGGTAGTGCTCTTGCTTCGGCGTAACGGGTAAGGTAGTCAGTGGCCACGATGATCCACTTGTTACCCATAGACGAAGATGGAAAGGGGCCGAGGAGATCCATCCCAATTTGTTGAAAGGGCAAGATTGGAGGCGGAATCGGGTTTAGTAGTCCTGCTGGTCTGATCGGCGGCGTCTTGCGTCGTTGGCACTCACGACACGTCTTCACGTAGTGGGAAACTTCGGCAGGCAGTCGCGGCCAGTAATACTTCTCTTGGATTCGACGCAACGTGCGCGCAAATCCGAGGTGGCCTGCTGTGGGCTCATCGCGCAACGCCTGCAGAATTTCTTGCCGAAGGGTTTTAGGCGCTACGAGAAGCTGCGCGGTCTTGCTGGGTTCAAAGTTCTTCTTTACGAGGAAGCCATTGCTTAACGTGAAGGATGATAAATGTCGCCTGGACACACCAGGAGGGGAAGCGGTCTTTCCTTCCAAGCAATCGGCTAGCGCTTTCAGCTCAGGGTCTGATCGCTGTTGTCCTACGAAACTGCTGGCGCTTACCGGTCCCAAAAAGGCGTCGTCGTCATCGTCCTTCGGGGGAGAATCGACAGGAGCGCGGGATAAGCAGTCTTCGTCGGAATGCTTCCGACCCGACTTATAGACTACAGTCATGTCAAATTCTTGAAGTCGTAGGCTCCATCTGGCAAGGCGGCCGGCAGGATCTTTCAAATTAGCCAGCCAGCAGAGCGCGTGATGGTCGCTTACCACCTTGAATGGTCGGCCGTACAGGTATGGACGAAACTTAGAAGTAGCCCAGATGATCGCAAGGCACTCCTTCTCGGTCGTCGAGTAATCGACTTCGGCTTTTGTGAGGGACCTGCTAGCGTAGGCGATTACTTTTTCCTGTCCGGCACACTTCTGGACGAGAATGGCTCCTAGGCCTACACTGCTCGCGTCGTTGTGAATTTCGGTCTCGGCGTTTTCATCAAAGTGACAAAGTACAGGAGGGCATTGCAGGCGGCGCTTAAGTTCGTCAAAGGCTTTTCCTTGCGGCGCTTCTCATTTAAAAGGTACGTCAGCCTTTGTAAGCTGCGTCAACGGTTCGGCGATCCGCGAAAAGTTTCTGACAAATCGTCGATAATAAGCGCATAGCCCAAGGAATCGGCGCACAGCTTTCTTGTCGGCAGGCGGTGGAAATTGTGCGATTGCAGCTGTTTTCTCCTGGTCTGGGCGAATACCGTCCTTGCTAACGATGTGACCTAGGAATCGGAGTTCTTCGTAGGCGAAGTGACACTTCTCTGCTTTTAGCGTTAGCCCCGATGACTTGAAGGCTTCCAGCACTGTCTGTAGTCATTTTAGGTGGTCTTCAAAGTTTGACGAGAAGACAACAACGTCGTCCAAATATACCAAACAAATTTGCCACTTCAAGCCTGCCTGGACTGTGTCCATTACTCTTTGAAACGTGGTTGGGGCGGAGCAGAGGCCAAATGGCATCACCTTAAATTCATAAAGGCCGTCCGGTGTGATGAATGCGGTCTTCTCGCGATCTCTTTCGTCGACCTCAATTTGCCAATATCCGCTCTTCAGGTCTATCGATGAGAAGTACCTTGCATTGCAGAGCCGGTCGAGAGTGTCGTCAATGCGGGGAAGCGGGTAGACATCCTTCTTATTTATGCTATTCAAGCGGCGGTAATCAACGCAGAAGCGAAGGGTGCCGTCTTTCTTCTTCACCAAAACGACTGGTGCCGCCCAGGGGCTGTTCGATGGCTGGATTACGTCATCACGCAGCATTTCCTCAACTTGATTGCGAATGGCCTGGCGTTCTCGCGGCGATACACGATAAGGGCTTTGGCGCAGAGGTCGGGTGTGTTCGTCCGTTATTATGCGGTGCTTGGCCAGTGGTGTTTGTCGTACCTTCGATGACGATGAGAAGCACTCCCCGTAGCTTTGAAGCAGACTGAGAATCTGGTCTTTCTTGTTGTGGGTCAATGCCGGGTTGATGTCAAATGTGGGCTGACGGAATAGGTCAGGTGCGTCTTCCAGCGGTTGGTCGTGGAGGGCGAATACATCTTTGAGGTCCGCTAATTCGTCGAGAAAAGCAATCGTCGTGCCCTTGTTGAGATGCCGGTATTCTTCGGTGAAGTTTGTTACCAGAACCTGAGCTTGACTTCTCCGGAATTTCGTGATGCCTCTTGCGATGCCGACACCTCGTTCTAAGAGCAATTGGATATTTCCTTCGACGATGCCTTCAGCGGTTTCGATGTTGGCGCTACCTACGCAGACTGCGATACTTGATCGGGGCGGGACGTTCAATTCTTCATCGAGGACGTTTAGAGGGATGTGTTGCATCGACGTCGTCGTAGCAGGAATGGCTTTGTCTGCAGAGAGCTTGATGAGCTTGGATCGCAGGTCGATGATAGCCCTATGTTCATTTAGGAAGTCCATGCCTAAAATCACGTCGCGGGAGCACTGCTGCAAGACCACAAAGCTGGTGGGGTAAGTACGCCCATTTACGCTTATTCTTGCAGTGCATCGTCCCGATGGAGTAATCAGGCTGCCACCTGCGGTGCGAATCAGCGGGCCATCCCAAGCGGTGGTAACTTTTCTCAGCTGAGAGGCTAACGGTCCACTGATCACTGAATAGTCAGCTCCGGTGTCTACTAGAGCAGTGACTCTGCGACCGTCGATATCAACTTCAAGGTCACTTGTTCGCGTCCTTGCATTGCACGTGGGCCTTAGTGTCCGATCTCGGCTCCGTCGTTTCTTCAGGTCATGGCCGGGGCATACCGTTGTTACTTCGCTGGGCGGCGGTGTCGGCTTGCACTCTGGTCGTGTTGTCGTCGGTGTCGTCGTGTGGAGCGGCGATGAAATGGTTGTGTCGTTGTTAGTGGTCGTCTGCGGCGGACGATGTTCGTCTTTTCGCCGTTGAGCAACCTCACCTCCAAAGGTTGCTCTGTTTAGTTCCCCTGCGCGGGCTTGGGGTCCTTCCGCGCATACTCTCATCATAGGTACGGCCTGGCGACGCAAAGCGGGCCCTGTACGGCGATGGAGATCTGAACCGACAGCTTGGTGGCGCAATCTCACCGCTTCGCAGATAGTTGTCAATTTCTTGTGGTCGTTCACCTGGGCGTGGTCGTGGAGTGTGGACTGCAAATCCGCGGAGACCGATTCGTCGGTACGGGCAGTAGCGCAGAATGTGGTCGGCCTCACCGCAGTGGAAGCATAATGGCCGGTTGTTTGCAGTCCTCCAGGCGTCGCACTTCCTGGGGTTTGGAGGTCGTTGGTATACTTGGCGGGCGGGGGCCAAGGGGCGGTTTTCAGGAACAGGACGGTAGCGGCGAGGGCTCGGAAAGTCATCACGTCGGGGCGCAGGGCGACGTAATGCACCAGCGTAGTTCATTGCTGTTGCCTCTTGTGTTGGAACAGTCGCAGCCGTCGCTTGAGGAACGCCCAGCGCCTGCTGGACTCTTCACAGACGACGTCCGCGAGCGTCGCCACCTGGGGTTGTTGCGATGATGGCATCAATCGGCGGAGCTCCTCTCGCACGATTTCCCGGATGAGGTCCCGAAGGTTCTCTCCACTCGCAGATGCGCTGGGGTAGTGGCTTGAGTAATCTGGCTGAAGTGGTAGCTCGTAGTGGCGCATCCGGGTGTACAACGTCTTCTCGATTGCAGACGCTTCCGTTTCAAATTCCGCCACGGTTTTTGGCGGATTTCGGACAAGATTTGCAAAAAACGATTCTTTGACGCCTCGCATTAAAAATTTGACTCTCTCACCTTCAGTCATGTTAGGGTCGGCGCGGCGAAAGAGGCGCTTCATGTCTTCAATGTACGCCAGGACAGGCTCATTAGGAAGTTGAAGTTTTGACTGAAGAAGGGCCTGTGCTCTTTCCTTTCGAACGACGCTTGAAAAAGCTGTCAAAAACGCTTCCTTGAAAATGTCCCAATCCTTCATAGCTGCCTCATGATTTTCGAACCAAACTCGGGCATGTCCTTGAAGAACAAAGTAGACCTGCCTGAGTTTCGCACCTTCATTCCAGCCGTTCAATTCTGCCACACGGTCGAAAAGGTCCATCCAATCTCCAGCATCTTCATCCGGTCGTCCATGGAAGCAAGGGGGCTCACAGGGTTGGACGTAAACAACCGGTGCTGTAGGCTGGGCCATTGTCAGCGTCGATGCCTTCCGCGATCGAATGGGGTCAGGCAGCAGACCGTGCTCAGGTTGTAGGCCTTGAAGTCGGCGGCTGGCTCGGTGACCTGTAGGCTGGTCTTCCAGGGCGACAGGAACACGGCTTGGGTCTTCCTTTGAAGGATCAAAGGCAGCACCTCTACCAGATGTCACGTAGTGGTGACGAGGTCGACGACACAAATGAAGGGTCGATGATTGCACTAAAGAAACTCTTTATTTGGGCTGACTTGCGCCCGCAAAAGATCTAAGCAACTCGGCGGCGGCGATAGAAAACGTGCTCGTCTATCGTCGAACAAAGAATGCTCGTCACACTCGGCAACGCTCAATTTAAAGGCTGCACAAAACAATCTAGATAGCGTCGCAAACAGCTACCAGCACGGGCTGGAACATTGTGGAAAGACACCCGAGTGGCCGGAACCTTCGAGACAGATCTCGGTGCATCTTGCGCTACAACAAAACTGATAAAGGTGTGACTCGCGACATCGAGCATTAACAAACAAAGATTACGGAACTGATACGCGGCCCAGAATCAGAGTGATAAGCCTGTATGCCGGCGGCTGTGAAAAAAAAACAAATACTGTTTTGAAGGTTTCGCGGCAATATGCTAGTATAGTTTAGTTTGGTTGGTTTGGTTCAGAGGGTTTAACTTCCTGTAGCAACTCAGGTTTTGAGAGACTGGAGAGTGGAGGGCTCTAGAAATTTCGGCCACTTGGGGTTCTTCAACGTCCACTGACATCACACAGCACACAGACGCCGAGCTTTTCGCCTCCACTGAAGAGAACCCGGCATGTTTGGGATTCAATCCCGCCTCCTTGCACACAGAAATCGAGCAGCGCCCAACCACTGCACCGCCGCGGCGGATCCGGTCATATAGTACTTAGATGCTAAACAATTTCCCACCCTCTCTTTTAGAATAATTAGGAATCAACAAAGGAAAACCCAAAATTTCACTTGACGCGCGCGTATTATAATCAACCTCAAGATCCGCAGTCTTCGCGCACGCTCATGCCAGCTTTAATTTGCAGAAACAGGGGGCAAGGACATGCCTTGGGTAGCAAAGTAAACACGGGTAATAGATTACGAAGGTGCACGTTTTATTCAATACGATCTTTCATTTACAAGCAATACATTCCACGTAGTCACATGATATCTTGCTCGCGAGGTACGCACAAATTAATGTTTTACTCTCCCCGATATGCTGTGCTCACGCCGAGAATGTGCAGCTCCACGAAACTGCAACCATATCCGGCGAAATTATGACGTGACCGGCTGCCAGTTGAATTGATGCAACGTTTGTAACGGCACTACATATCTAGCTACAGTCTTTGTGAACAGTGTAGAGCTCAGAGGTCTGCTTCTATACGGAATAAAAAATTAGGCGTCATAAGGTAGAGAAACGTGGTTGTGAATTTTGGTCTTCAACATATTTATTCGGTAGTGAGACACGACGCACTTAGATTTCAAATCAGAATAATTAGATGTAAGGCAAACATATATTTTGTATTTATTTGCCATAGATTTAGATTCCAAAAACACCTAGAGAGATTCACGTTTCATAGCATTTCTTGCGCTTTGCTGCAATCTGTTTTTCTCTTATTTCATTTGTTACAACACGGCCTTCATTTTGTGTGAGGGGTGATAAATTCGGCTTTGGGGTAATTAACTACGCAGTTGATTATCTTAGATTTCTTGGCTGGATACACATAAACTGTGAAAGACCATATACCCCTCAAGCAGAGCTTAGGTCCTTAAACCATTCGAGTAGATCGGTTGTCAATGTGCTGTAGCCGATTGACTAGCATCTGCTAGCCGCCTACAATGTCCCCTCGAAGTCATTAAATAGAGAATATCTAACTAGCGCGACAATCTACATTAATAACAGTCTTTGCGACGCCATTGCATTAGCTCCACGCAGCCTTTTAAAAAGTGATCTTTGTCGCTTTTAAATTTATATGTCATAACTGTATACTATGTTTGCAGTGAGGGATTATGTGCAATGACACGTGCACTGTTCGTTTGCTGCTTTCTATACTTGTGTGTTTGAACAATAATCATGATTTCTACTAGTTTCAATAAGGCCTGTTTTTTGATTTCGCTTTTATGTTGTTGTTTTTTACAGATGCGACGTCTTAAATCAGGAATCGCCGTTGTTGATTGCCGGAATTTCTTCCTCATATGGTTACCGGCTTGGTTGCATCAAATAGGCGGCAGGAAAAGGCGGTTCGCTCAGCCAGTCCACCCACTCCAGCCAGGCACTGTTCCCATCGAGCAAAACCTCTGAACGCTTGCGTGCCTGCTAGCAGCGTAGCCCCAACTACATGGACAACCCAAGCCACCTTCCAAGAAATATGTTTCTGTTCCTTTCATACATATCCAAATGTCGCTCATCAGTATAACACTACTTTAAAACGCACCCAACTGAATTAGTGGTACATAATGGGTATACATTGAATATTCAAAGGCTGTTTCCTTCCGACAGAATCCCCAGTAGTTGAACACTCCATTCGCCCAGATATTCTGACAGCAGGCACTGAAGCCATGTATTTAAGAGTCAAATATTTTTTCTAAATCCTTTTGCTGTCCTATTTTATGAATACTATATTCTAGTAGTTTACAAATAAAATGTTCATTTATTCATTTCACTCAGAAATTTAATTATGCATCACGCATAACAGGATATTATAAAAAGCCAAGTCGCACAACTATGCAGGATAAGCTGCTGGAAGGATAGACAGTGGCCATCAGCGCGTAGGTTTATAAGTGGATATGAATTGAAACGTCTGTTGTGGCCTTTGTAACGAAAGCCACTGGTTCACCAACCCTTGAAATGCCATTGTTTTAGGGAAGTTGTCCTACATGAGCAATGAGTAGAAAAGCCAACAGTATAGGACCATACTGGTAACGCCAAACTGGTTGTACGATGGACCAATGTTATGACAGTATTGTTAGAGTAATTTATTTATATATAAAGGACTCTCGGCAGTTAGCGGCTTCGAAAACGAATTATGTTTAGAGGATAAACGATGGTCCAGCAATGAAAAATGTAGTGGACTCCCCGAGTGACAATGTAGGTTCAATATTGGTGCCACTGTTTTCCAATATTAGACCGTCGTCAGTCCAATCGTAGTGTGCTGAGTATGAAGAGCCTATAACACTCGTATCCTGTCTATACAGAGTATATAGACTATCTATATTATAATGCTAATCACGTCAATATTTGTTGTCTATAGACAGTTCATAGAATGTCTCTAGCGAAGTTATAGCGCTAATAATCTCATCTACAGGCTCTCTAGAAACAACAATCTATGTATGACGCATGCCATCGTGGTTCGGCAGCAGAAGACGACAGCCTCAGCCCGCCAGTCAAGAGTGCACAGATAGCTCTTCGTGGCTGTAAGAGTGAATGCAGGTGGTTGCCTGTCCAGTTTTTGCCTTGCTAAACGGGTCATGTCCAATATATCTGTAGAACCCGGCAACAAGTGTGTTTGAATCATCTCCACATATTTGGTGACCCGCTCGGCCAGGCGAGAATGGGACAGCGATGCACCGACATTCAGTCGTGTAGCCGCAAAGAACAATTTGTGTGCGCTTTACAGGCCTGCTGAGGCTGTCATCTTCTGCGGCCGAACATGGTGGCATGCTACAGGAGCACGCAATCTCCCTTAAATTACTTTTGTCAATAGACAATCTATTAAACATCTTTTGACTAATGCCTAAACCGTCTTACTTTTTTTTCTGGAGACAGTCTAGACTAAAATCAGAAGCACTCGACACAACATATAGTCGATAGAAAATCTATAGACTATCTGCCAGCAAACTCGCAATGGTGGTGCAGTGGAAATCAAGAAGAAATTGGCATGGGCAGGACATGTAGTGCAAAGAGAGGATAACCGATGGTGGCTTAGGGTAACAAACTGGATTCCAAGGGAAGGAAAGCGTAGCAGGGGGCGGCAGAAAATTAAGTAGACGGATCAAGTTAAAAAGTTCGCAGGGGTCAAGTGGATGCAGCTAGCACAGAACCGGGTTAATTGGAGAAGTATGGGAGAGGCCTTCGCCCTGCAGGGGCTATAGTCAGGCTGATAATGATGATGATGATGGTGGTGGTGGTGGTGGTGGTGATGGTGCAATGCTTAGGGCGCTAGACTACAGTGCCCAAGAATTCAAGATCGAATACCGGCCACAGCGGCCGTTTTTTCTTGAAGGCAAAAAGCAAGGCGCCGTGTGCTGTAGGATGTCAGCGCAGTTCCGACTATCTGAGACGCTATAGTGGAAGGCTTTGAAAATTTCGACCACCTGGGGTTCATTAGTCCGCACTGACATCGTACAACCCACAGCGCCTTGCTTTTTGCCTTGATCAAAAAGCGGCCGCGGAGTCCGGGATTCCATGGAGGAAAAGCAAGGCGCCATGTGCTCAGCGACATCAGTGAAGGTATAAGAACTTCAGGTGGTAGAAATTACCGAAGCCCTTCACTACGGCGTCTCAGATAGCCTCAGTTGCTTCGCAACTTTAAGCCCCCAAACCAAACCAAGCTATTTGTCGTTCAAAGCCTAAATCTCAATTTATTGTGTCTATAGACTATTATAGGATAAACGTCCGTCGCATCCTCCAATTGCCTCTGTTTACTTACTATCGATGTACTATAAACTGTTGGTATCTTTGTGTCATTTTAGACTACATCCAGAAAAGCCTTCTTGATCTTTCTTCCTTGGACTATCTGCAGACCGAAGTTTGTTACATTCAATTTAATTTAATCACTTAGAAGTGTATAGATCGTCTAAAGAGTAGAGTGGATGATGACAATGAAATGACAGATGATGAACTACGTACTGCGACTGTTACGAATGCACACTCTTTGCGTACATATGTAAGTACCGAAAGTCTATAATTTTACAGTTTGTAAATAAACCTGCTCTCCTATAGCTTGTGCGCACCAAAAAATTTTTTTTTAATTTTTTTCGTGGATTACGAGAGTATGTTCAGTCATCTTATCCAATGTGTAGAGTAGGTTAACGCAACTAAACAAGAATTGCTCTGAGTTTGTACCGTAAATATTGTCTTTTCAGGCGTACTTATATACATAGATGTTGCTGTTCGAATATTGAAGACCTCAAAGTAACGCTGCCTCGTTCATGTGAATCAGGTCCTTTCGTGAAGTTTTCAAAGGTTTTTTAAGCTGAGCACTGTCCACTACCCGTGGAAACAACTCTCCAGATGCATACCGCAGATGTCGCAAATCTGCCTGCTTTGTTTTTTCGAGGTTCTACATTTTAGGTCCAAAATAAAGCAATATTCACTAGTGTAGTGCATTACAGGGCTTTTAAAGACTCTCTTCATAAATTGGCCCCATTGAAGTTAAAATTAAGGAATATTTAGACGCACCACCAAAAGCGAACAAACTTACTCATACTTGAAGCCTAGGCTCTCACAATGTCCAGTGTATATGGCAAAAGCGCGTCTTCTTGCAAATGTCACTGCAGAAGTTTCCGTGAAATTTTTCTACCTCTGTGATCTAACGCATAAAAGCCCGAGAGACATTTCCATTAAATATTCCGATCGTAATTACCAAACACTTAAAGACGTATCAGCGATTTGATATCTGTCTTCAAAAATCCCGAAAATATCAAGTATGAGAATACGGGAAAGTAGCCCTTTTTCAAGCTTTATTTAGAACAATTAAGGAAACAGTTAAACTTCGCAATTAAACATAAGACGCGACATCATTGCGCATGCTCAAAAACAGCTTTTCGTTTTTTAAATCTAATTCCTAATATTTTAAATTTTGGTTTTTTAGCAAACATTGACTTTCCATCCTGAGTAGTTTGGCACCTTTGTACGCATTTTCACATTTTTATTTATTCAATAGTTAAACACGCTAAATTTTACCAAAAAGCGTCAAGCATTTTTATTTTATTCTAGGCATTTGTACACTTCTAAACGCTTTTCCTTTATTCATGTTTTCATTTCTTTCCCCATTATTATTCAATTCATTAGAACGCCTTTATTAGGTCATCAGTCACATCAATCATACAACCACCAATTGCAGTAATACGGTTCTTTATGCTGCCCCCTGCTATTTACAACACGCGATGCCGACTACGAAGCCGACAGCTATCGGACCGAACGAGCTTATGTATAAGCTATCCCGTAATACCTCCCAAAGATTCCTTTATTCCGCTTATGCATACGATCTTTGAACTTTCCCGTTCCTGTTCTGGTGTAATCTAACTTCGAGTCGGTAAACTCATAACATGAAATATTGTATCCCCCCAATACACGTCGCTTCTGAGACAGTGAACAATCGACACACTCTATGGCAGGTATCTAAATGGTAATCCGGGAAAAGAACTCTAAGCTATATCATACTCAGTATTTGGGGAAAAGCAATGGTTATGAGGAAAATGGTGAGACATTGTCTTTAATAAAATGCAAGATTGTATATTATTCGCTATTCATGTACGCATTAAAAGATATGCTTCATCGTATGTCAGGATGCCAGACGGAAGTTCGGTTGACAAGTGTAAGAATAGCACAGATACATCCTTGAATTTTTTTTTATTCACCCTGTTTATCGCGATACAGCGGACACAGCGGGAATTCTTTCGAGCTTTGTGCTACTGTGTGCACATTTCGAATGCAGCCATGTAAAGCGATGCGTTGCGTTGGTGCTTATCTTGTGAGTTAAGCTTCAAACGGAATCGAAATTATGTGTCGGCTCACTTTAACTCTATATCAAGGTATTTCATCGATATGTCCTCCTAAATCATTGTGAGCAGAGGCGCAGTTTTTAAAACAGGCCATCAAAGCGCGATTATAGGTATGCGGACCGCTAAGTTCTCGGCTCAATGTGGAGCGCTTATATCTTTGGTGCCGCGATTCTCCTTCACGCAGGGCAAAAAATCGATAATATGCACCCGTGGTATCAAGACGACCCTTACAAATTGAACACTGGCTTATTCCTATAGGGAACCAAAGCTCAAGTTTCGCCGCGCGACGGCAGCGCCGCATTCCTGGCGTGGTGACGAAATGTGAAACGATGGGGCTTCGCCGTAGCAGACGCTCCGCTAGATTCCTGTGCACGCGCGGCGATCGCGTTGCGCCTGGCGGTTATTTGGCGATACAAAAACGCTTCCGCTGATGCGGAACGGATATACTAAGTAGCATTGTGCCATGGGAAGCCACAATAGTAGACGAAGCACCAAAATTCGAGGCTCACGTGTGAAACTTTGCAGATTCCTTTGGAAGCGTGTCCGCAAGACCTGTTTTCCAACCCCATGACAGCGTTCTGAGAAGTCTCGCGTTCTTTGTGGAAACGAAAAGAGCCAATTTCCCCTTTCTTCGTAAACTCAGAAATGTTGGCAGTTGACAAAGACGGCTTGGAGAGCCATCAAAAAAGTACAGTGGTTAAATAACATGCATAAAAAGTGAAGAGGATGGAAGATTATCCTGCTCGTCGCTCCCCGCGTGTCTAGTTTTGCCGATTTTTTGTACTCTCTCCCTGCTTTGTGAGTGCTCTGAAAGCAACCAAATCAACAGATGTGACGTCCGCAATCGAGACTGATGTGTGAATGTGCCCTAAGTGTCCACAGCTGCCTTTTCATTTTTAGATTGACCAAGAAAATATCTAGGAACGAGGCCTTTTTTTTTTTTTTTTTTTTTCGGGGGCGGCGTTGGAAAGCATGCCTTGCTGAGACGCTTTTACAGATTTTCGCAAATTGGCCAATACGTGAACCAATTATTATTATTATTATTATTATTATTATTATTGGTTTTACTGATTGGTTTCCGATTGAGAAAGGAGTGAGGCAAGGCTGCATACTGTCGCCCTACCTATTTAACCTATATGCAGAGTGCATCATGAGGAAGGCCGGTCTGGACGAGTCTTCAGCTGGAGTGAAGATTGCTGGAAAACGTATCAACAACCTTAGATATGCGGATGATACCACTTTAATTGCAGAAAGTGAAGCGGAACTCAAGAGACTTCTGATGCGCGTACAAGAAGAGAGTGAGAAGTTTGGGCTTAAACTGAACATTAAAAAGACAAAGATCATGGCGTCTTGCCCTATCAAGTCCTGGAGCATCAAGGGACAAGAAGTGGAAGCAGTGACAGATTTTCTCTTCTTGGGCTCCAAGATTACCTCGGAAGGAGACTGCAGCCATGAAATTAGGAGACGCCTGCTTCTGGGAAAGAGAGCAATGGTTAGCCTTGACCGCCTAGTAAAGAGCAGAGACATTAGTCTGCCAACCAAGATCCGTATAACTCGTGCTATGGTCTTTCCAGTTGTGATGTATGGATGCGAGAGTTGGACTGTGAAAAAGGCTGACCGCCGAAGAATTGACGCGTTTGAATTGTGGTGCTGGCGAAGACTCTTGAGAGTTCCTTGGACTGCCAGAAGATCAAATCAGTCAATATTGTCGACCATAAACCCTGACTGCTCATTGGAGGGTCAAATTCTAAAGTTAAAGCTCAGCTACTTTGGTCATCTGATGAGAAGAGAGGAGTCGCTGGAGAAAGATTTGATGTTGGGAAAGGTTGAGGGTTGCCGGAGAAGGGGTAGGCAGCGAACGCGATGGTTAGATGGCATCCTCGAGGCACTGCAGATGAAGTTATGTGATGTTAGGAAGATAGTGAGAGACCGGAAAGCGTGGCGTGACATGGTCAATAGGGTCACGAAGAGTCGGACACGACTGAACGACTGAACTGAACTGAACTGATTATTAACGAAGATATGTCGGAAGTGCAGTACAAAAGTGATCCTAGCTATGGCTCGACTAACACTATTCGCACGGAGCACCCCATTCGCGTCACAGGGTTCGTGAGTGCAAACCAAATATTATCATAAATGAAGCGCAACCATTTAATAAGAACCGAAATAGAACACTGTGTAGTACAAGCTTGGATTTCACCTGCCTTTCGAGCCAGCGAGCCGGTTATATCGCGTGCAGCGCACGGAGCACGCATGTGCTTATAAGATTGCTAGCGTTCTTGTCTTTGAAGAAACACCTCCTTCGGACTATATACTTATTCTTCTACTGCGAAATTCCCTTTGGTAACGTCGTAATAATAAAAAAACAAATCCGTATATAGATCGCATGCTACAGGCCAAAACGATGGTCAACGAGCGGGCCACTTCATTCCACAGTACGGATGATACTTTAGCAGTTTTTAAAGATATTATGCACGACAATATAATTACATAGTGGACTTACCTCGAGATGCATTCCTACCTTTTTGCTAACGTGGGACGCATTCACAATTAATATTTACTCATCCCCATCTGTCGTCTGCTCTACAGTGCAGACGTGAATAAAAAGTTTCCCGCTTATAATAAAGTATTCTTCATGCAAGTACGCGTCAGGTTGCCCAATCAAGACGGAATGCAGGTTGCATGTCGCGGTGCACCTGCGGGGGCGCGTCAATGCGCGTGCTCGTGCGAGAGAAAGCGCACGACGCACGCCGTGAAGGCAGCGAGCGAGCCGGCGGCGTCCAGTGAGTGCCCGCGCGACAAAGCAGCGCGAGACGTCTGCACGTACGCAGAAGCGAGCGAGCGAAAGGAGGAAACTTGCACGGGATGCCTAGGTGGTGCCGCCGCGTTTATCCCCAATTTCTATTTTTCTGTCAGAGATGGCGCTCCCTGTCAGGAGCAGCAGCGCCGCTCGACGGTGCTTTGGAAGCCTATTGCGCTGTGGCCGGAAAATTCGACGGCTCAGGAACGACAGCTAAAAAATGGTTTTGCTTGTAGCGTTGGGTAAGCTCAATTTATTGAATCTAGTGTCAGTCAACATTTTCCGCCTGTAATTGACCATACTATACTCAAATGTAATCGTATCCATCCGGAAGTTAGTGCAGGCGCAATCACTGTTCCAGAAGCTCTGGGATTTAGAGATAACAGTGGCCGGGGGAATAAACCGGCGGTGGAAACTAGCAAAAAACGACTGGAAGATTGGCGGCTTAAAAGCAGAGAAGTGACATAATATTAGTAATGTGGGAACAAAATTTATTAAATAAAATGGTGGGTGAGTTAACCATTCTAAATCAGTAATTAAGATATAGGGAGAAAAATGGGCATGATAGCTACTGCTACCACCCCGTTTCAAAGAGGACGCTCCTATATTTCATCCATTCTATTCCATCCATCCATCCATCCATCCATCCATGAGTGATTGCCTATATATTACAAAACTTTTGCGTTATGGCAGTATTATTAGTGGCAGTAGAGAGCATAAAATGATATGCGATATATGATAAATGATCTGGGTCAATAGGGAGGTTCGAAGACCAAGTCAGGCATATACAATATTGAAGGGCAGACATGTATTGCGTTACCGGGGTCTACCGGAGAGACTAATACTAGGAGTAGGATTCCTTGTCACTGAGGATAAAAGTGGTAATATGAATTATTCCATAGCATTAATGAAGGTGGCAGGCATCGTAATTGAACTTAATAAGCAGCATAGAATGAAGGTTGTTGAGGCCTACGCTCCTACGTGTAGTCAGGATGGCTATGCAATCGAAAGATTATACGGATATGAAGAAATGGTAATGGGTAAAATGAAGACACAGTATACTTTACTAATGTGTGGCTTCAATGCTTAGTTACGGAAAAGCTGGCTAGTGTCGACTTTGCAGTGGGTATGGCATTGGTTATTGGAATAGCCAAGGGGAGTTATTACTTGAGTTGGCGCAGCGCTATTATTTAGGAATCACGAATACCTTCTTCAGGACACACAAGAACCGGGAGGGGACATGAAGATCTCTAGCAGGAGACTAAATATGAAATTCATTTGATACTGTTTCTAAACCCGGCTCTATGCATGATGTAGAGGTAAACGGAATGGTGCGATGCAGTCAAAACAGGACGTTAGGCGTCGAACTTGTCTAGATCTGAAGAGGGAACGGAACAGTTTGGTAAGAAACAAGTCCATCAACGAATTAGCAGGGAGGGGGGCGCAGACAAATTCCGGATCTCGCTACAGAATAGATAATCAGCTTCAGCCAAAGACTATGACCTTAGGGTTGAAGCAGTTGAACAATAATTTCAAAAACACAATTACTGAGTGCGCGGCAGACGTAGGCGGTAGGATAGTTAGAGAGGGTACCGGTAAACTATATAAGGAGACGAAAGATTTTATTAAGAAGATTTGATTAAGCTAATAAATAGACCTAAAGCGCCCGACATTAAAATGAATAAGATGGAGAACATTGTCCTCACTCTAAAGAACGGGGGCAGGCTTAAAGCGGCGAAGAAGTAATTGGGCATAGGCAAAAATCAGATATATGCATTAAGGGACAAGTCGGGCAATGTCTTCATAAACATGGGCAGGATAGTGAAAGTAGCCGAGGAGCTCTATACTGATCTATACAGTAGCTGAAGTAGCCAGGACAGTAATTACCTAGTTGGGAAAAGAGGTCCGACATTGTGCCGGTGACATAGGACGAGGTTAAGAAACCTTCAGAAACTATGAAATTGGGGAAAGCAGCAGCGGCGGATCAGGCAACTACAGATTTTTTTTTTTGAAGGACAGGGAGATATCCTGCTAGGAAAACTGGCCACCCTGTATAAGAACTACCTGGTGTCATCGAGGTTACCGCACTCATGGAAGAACGCGAAAATCTATTTTCCTGTTCTTATTCTTTCTTCTCTGTTTTCGCGTCTGTCCGCACGAGGCAGCGGAGGTGGCTCAGCAACAGAGCCAGTACCAGGGCCGTAAATTTTCTTTTCCTTCTTCCTACAACCACAACATCCTCATAAGAATGGGACGCTAAGAGCTTGAAAAATTACAGATCAATCAGGCTACTATCTGATTCATATGAGGTGTTTTCTAAGGTAATCGCTAACAGAATCAGAACAATCTTGGACTTCAATGAAGCTAAAGATGACGCAAGATTTCGGAAAGGATCGGTAATCTACAACCAATCATATTCATTTCATCAACCAGGTGATAGAATAACACTCGGAAAATAACCAGGCTTATGCATAGGATTAATTGATTTTAAAACAGCATTTGGCTCAGTAGGAGCGTCGGCAGTCATGCAGACAATGCGAAATCATGGTGTAGTCGATCTGTATGTCAGAGACTGTAAGACATCTAATGTGGCTGTACAGCAACGTTATGCATAAAGAAAGGAAGCAAATTCCTAGAAAGAATGGCATGAGGTAAAAAAGATATTATCCCCGCAGTACTATTCAGATCTTGCTTAGAGTAAATATTCAAATACTTGAAGTGGGAGCAGTTAGGGATAAATTTCAGTAATGTGCAATTCGTTGATGACATTGCCTTAAGTAGCTCAGCGGACGAACTGCAAAGAATGATCGATGACCTAGACAAGAAAAGCAGAAAGGTAGGCCTGAAAATCATTATGCACAAGACTAAGGTAATGTTCAACAGCCTCGCGAAGGAACAGCAGTTCACAATAGGTAGCGAATCACTAGAAAGGGTAGGTGAATTTGTCTACTTAGGACAGGTAATAACCGCAGATCCAGATTATGCAAACAAAACAACTAGATTAAGATTGGGATGGAGCATACCTGGCAAGTAATAGCAAATACGTACCTATAGGCCTGAAACGTGGAGGCTAACGAAAATGGTTCTACTTACGCTCATTACAACCCAGAGTGTTATGAAGCAAAAACTTTAAGGTGTAACATTATGAGTTAGGAAGTGCGTCAGAGAAATACATACAGATCGGGCAACCATCCGCTGATCACTCCTGCAGGCCTCGCGGAGACGAAAACCCCACAATGCGGTGATAGGTGACTTTTGGTCGTGCTGGAGTCGTTGCCGGTCTAATGCGACAGATCAGTTCGTCGATAAGTAGCTAAGAAACAAAACCGAGCAGCTCATTGAGTGTGACCGTGCATTATACTGATTAAAACATGCCTTAGTCTGCATCGCTTTCATGTGGTAGCATATCTTCATCGAGCCCATCTGCATGAGGGACGGCAATTAATTGATTCAATCGTCAAAAAAAAGGAGATACAAGTTATTAGATATTCCAGCCTGCGTTGCAGACGACGTTCCGCCGCGGATCCTCTGTGACGTCACACGAGCATTCCAAAATGGTGGTCGCACTCGGTGGGAGGAGCTTCTAGATTCTGATTTCTATCGCGTTTTTTTAAATATGCACCACTCGCTAGGCACTAAAGCTTTGCGTGTAGAATCACAGACCTGTTTATTATTCACAGAAGTACAAAACGGCAATACGTCTACCGACACTGTAATCCCCCTTTTAAAGAGGCCATTACAGCAAACATTTGAGCATAAACTGATTATTGCATTTTACACCACGCATGGTAGGTTATACTGCCTCGAAATTTCAGATCATTCGGTGCTGTAGAGCGTTTTAAAACGAATTGTTTTTATTAATATCGAAAACACCCTTCTGTACTGGCAACCATTGGCCGCTTACGTTACAACGGGATCTCGTCCCCATATCGCCTGCTTCTGCGTCACGAATAAATTGGTCAGCCCCCACGACAGTGGAGGGAGCAGAATCTGAAAGAAGCGTGGCGTCCAGCATAGTCAAGGGTTCGCGCCCATGAACCAAATAAAAAGGAGTGAAGGGTGCATTTTTCTGGAGCGCAGTTTTGCATGCGAACGTAATGTACGGCAGAATTCGACCCCAGTTTCCATGATCGTCATCTAAATACATAAAAATCATATCGACAATTACCTTGTTAAGCCGCTCAGTCTGTTCATTAGCTTGAGGATGATAGGCTGTTGTCTTGCGGTGAATGGTACCACTGAGTCGAAGGATCTCGCTTGCAAGTGCCGACGTAAACGAGGTTGCCCTGTCAGCTAAGACTACTATTGGGGCCCCGTGACGGAGTACAATGTTGTGAAAGAAGAAATGCGCAACTTCCTCTGCGGTACCACAGGGAATGACCTTGGTCTCACAGTAGCGGCTGAGGTTCAGTTCAGTCGTTCAGTCGTGTCTAACTCTTCGTGACCCTATGGACCATGTCACTCCACGCTTTCCGGTCTCTCACTATCTTCCTAACATCACATAACTTCATCTGCAGTGTCTCGAGGATGCCATCTAACCATCGCGTTCGCTGCCTACCCCTTCTCCGGCGACCCTCAACCTTTCCCAACATCAAATCTTTCTCCAGCGACTCCTCTCTTCTCATCAGATGACCAAAGTAGCTGAGCTTTAACTTTAAAATTTGACCCTCCAATGAGCAGTCAGGGTTTATGGTCGACAATATCGACTGATTTGATCTTCTGGCAGTCCAAGGAACTCTTAAAAGTCTTCGCCAGCACCACAATTCAAACGCGTCAATTCTTCGGCGGTCAGCCTTTTTCACAGTCCAACTCACGCATCAGGTAGTCAGTGGCAATTTCGGGGGTTCGATAGGCTGCTGGAGCCCCTTAACATTTTATTCGTCCTCTCGAACTGAGACAAGAAAAACATGAAAAAAGGAGAGATAACCCGGATCAGCAAAAGCTTTGGCAGGCTTAAAACCAATTAAAATTAAATAAAATGGAGCAGAAGGTCGAGATAGAAAAATGTTTTTTTTTTTTTCAAAAAGCCCAGCTGGTTTAATGGGCGGCGTCTTCCGCCGCTGGCACTCACGGAAGGTACGGATGCACTGGTACACAACGGCAGCAAAGCCTGGGCCAGAAGTACTTTCGGCATATCCGTGCCAATGTGCGAGAAAAACCGAGATGGCCTGAAGGAAGGTCGTTGTGGCACGCACGAAAAACTTCGTCATGAAGCATTGTGGCTACTACAAGCAGGTAAGCAGTTTCTGCTGCACCGTAGTTCTTCTTATAGAGCATACCATCGCACAAGCAAAATGACCACAGTGCGCGCATGAAGAGCTAAGGAGGAGCAACACGGTTCCTTAGAGGTATTCGATGAGGGGCAAAAGTTCAGTCAGCCCGCTGCTTTCGGGCTAAGGTGGGCGTTGTGATAACACCGAGGAAAGTGGAACCGTCGCCGAAGCCGTCCGTGAGGCAGGGAGTAGGGGCGTGGGACTGTCAGCATCACTGTGTTTCTTGCCAGATTTGTGAACGATAGTAACGTCAAATTCTTGCAACCGAAAGCTCCATCGAGCAAGCCGACCCTTTGATCTTTCCGGTTTGCCAGCCAACACAGCGAGTGATGGTTGCTCACGACAAGAAGCGGACGTCCGTACAAGTACGGACGAAATTTTATGATTACCCACACAACAGCGAGGCACTCCTTTTCCGTAGTTGAATTATTAACTTCGGAACGGGATGAAAGTGCGACTAACGTAAGCAATGACGCGCTCTGCACCATCCTGCCACTGAACAAGAACCGCACTGAGGCCAACGCTACTGATATTCGTGCGCAGTTCCATGGCGACCTCTTCGTCGAAGTGCCCAAATATAGGCGTACACTGGAGACGGGCCTTGAGTTCCGTGAAGGCTTTTTCCTGGTCGGGGCCCAAAAAGAACGGCTCGGCGGCTTTTGTCAGGCGGGTCAGGGGCTCAGCAATCTTGGAGAAAATATGAACAAAGCAACGATAGTACGCGCAGAGGCAGGGAGATCGTCGCAAGCTTCGTTTACGCTGGATTGGGGAATGAAGCAACCGCGGCCTTTTTTTCTGCAACTGGGCTCACACCTCGAGCGCTGACAATGTGGGCAATAAAGTTCAGCTCAATAAAAGCAAAGTGGCATTTTTCGAGTCTTAGAGAAAGATAGGCAGATCGGAGTGCCTCGAAAACAGCGCGCAAGCTTTTCAGGTGCTCGTCAAACGTGTCCAAGAAGATCACAACGTAGTCGAGATATACGAAACATGCCTGCCGCTTCAGGCCAGAGGGTATGGGGTCCATCATTTGTTGAAATGATGTGCAGGGGCCGCGCAAGGGCCAAACGCAAGTACTTTAAATTCATATACACCATCCGGCGTAATAAAAGGGTCTTCTCACGATCTCGCTCGTCGACCTCTTTTTGCCAATAGCCAGTGCGGACGTCAAGTGACGAAAAGTAAGTGACATGGCTAAGGCGATCGAGGAAGTCGTCTAAGCGCGGCAGCGGGTAAACATTCTTTTTCGTGACGTTGTTGAGGCATCTGTAATCCACGCAGAACCTCAAGGTTCCATCCTTCTTCCTGACGAGGACAATAGGAGAAGCCCACGGGCTCGCCGACGGTTGGATAACGCCGTCCTGGATCATTTCTGGTACTTGGCAGCGGATGGCGTCACATTATTTTGAAGAGACCTGGTAAGGACGCTGACATAGTGGGCTTTGGTTGTCGGCAAATATAGTCCGACGCTTCGTTAATGGCGTCATTCGGACCTTAGAAGTTGATGCAAAACAATCGCGGAACGAATTAACAAGATTCTCTATGCAGCGGTTCTGACTGGGCAAGAGGTGCGGGTTCACATTGGTCTGAATGGCTGTAGACGTCGCATTGCCGAGGTCTGACGTGTTCGATAAAGCGTACTGGCCTGTACATTCTCCAAGTTCTTCAGAATAAGCGACCGCCATGTTCGCCGTCAAATGTCGGGGTTCACACGTGAATTTTGTCACAAACACTTCGGCTTGCCCACGGACAAGTTCGACAAGGCCTCGAGCTACACAAAAGTGTCGAGTGAGAAGCAGTGACATGTTAGCTTCAGCAATACCCACATGCCAGAGCTGTGATCACATTCGACTGTGATAAAATTTCTCACGCGCGGAGAGATTGTTATGTGGACGTCACAGACGCGCACCATCGACTTCCGGAAATCTTTGTTGCTACAACGGCTATCTTGGTTGGAAACGATACCATGAGCTGCTCCCGAAGGTCTATAACAGCACAATACTCTTGAAGAAAATCCATGCCGAGAATCAGATCTTTGCAACACTCTTTTAATACGGCAAGCGTGCCAGTGAAAGTCAAACTGCAGATCCCTATGCGGCAAGTGCACATTCCAATAGGCGTGATCACATTGCCACGGGCGGTGCGTATCATTGGCCCACACTAAGACATCAGAACCTTAAGGAACCATAGCTAGCTGGCTGTTCATGACGGAAAAATCTACGCCGGTACCCACAAGTGCGGTCACATCACAACTGTCGGTAGGACACAAATTTCCTTGGAAACAATGTTAGCCATGCATAAGTCATAATGCATGGCTCCGGTTGTGGTGCTGGTGGAAGCTGCACCGCTTGCCGAATTTCGTCACGGATGACGTCCCCGGTAGAATTCATTGCAGGTGGAGCATCCATATGGAGATTCTGTAACCCTTCGCGGACAATGCTCCTCACAAGCTCCCGCAATGCCTCGTCCCTGGCTGCTGGCACGAACGCGCGGTAGAGATATCTGCGACAACTCTTGGAGTGTCGCCAATAAGGCCGGCGAACAACTGTTCTTTCACCCCGCGAATTAAGTGCCGTACTTTCGTTGCTTCGGGCATGGTAGGGTCAGCCCGATTGAAAAGTCGCGTCATGTCCTCGACAAACATGGCCAAGCTCTCATTTGACTGTTGAGACCTCGAACGAATTGAATTTCTCTGCGCGCACTCAAGCTGAATTTTGTAAGCAACTCACTGCGAAAGGCTGCCCAGTTGACAAAGGACGCCTCGTGATTCTCAAACCACGTCTAGGCCAAGTCTCGCAACACGAAGTACGGATTCATTAGCTTCCGCTCGTCCTATTGGTTGAATGCGGCCACACGGTAAAAGCCAACCAGTCTTCCACATTCTCGAACCGGTCACCGTGAAATGATGGCGGTGATCGAGGTGCGAGAAGGGCGAACGGTGGGGTTGGTTGGTTGGTTGGTTCATGGGAAGGGAAAGGCGCAGTATCTGTCACACTTGCTCTGTGGACACCTGAACCGCGCCGTAAGGGAAGGGATGAAGGTGGGAGAGAAAGTGGATAGAGAGAAAGGGGAGCCGTAGTGGAGGGCTACGGAGTAATTTCGACCACCTGGGGATCTTTAACGTGCGCTGACATCGCACAGCACACGGACGCCACTTCGTTTCGCCTCCATCGAAACACAGCCGCCGAGGCCGGGCGTTGCTGGAATGCTGACTTATCTGGCTGCCGGTCGTGAGTGTCATTGCTCGCAGCGGTGTTGTCAGTAGTTCGAACTCGAGTTGTAGGCCTTGGAGGCGACGGCTTGCTTTATGGACGGGAGTGGCGTCCGCGCGTCGGTGAGCAGCGTCACTGACGTCTTCGGGGGCAACATACATGGTATCTTATCCTGCACAATCCACCAAATGTCACCAACACATGTATCAAGCAGCAGAACAACCGAGCTATATTTTATTTATTTATTTATTTGTATTGGAAGGGAAAGGCGCGGTAACTGTCTCACTTGTTTTCTGTGGACACCGTAACCGCGCCGTAAGGGAAGGGAGGAAGATGGGAGGGAAAGTGGAAAGAGAGAAAGAGGAGCCGTTGTGCGGAGCTACGTAGTAATTTCGACCACCTGGAAATCTTTAACTTGCGCTTACATCGCACAGCACACGGACGCCTCTTTGTAAGGGATACCTTTTAATAGAGTGAAGCTCGAGACAGAGGCAGACGAGGACGACGCTACGCCACGTGCAAAGACATTCGGCCACTTGGTGGCGCCAGAAGCTGGACAGCGGTGTGGCAATATTATGCTAGTACGTTATGTTGAAAAGGAACATTTTTGCAGCTTCCCGCTCATGAAGAAAAGTGTGTGATATTTTACTAAATCAGCTGCAACAGTAAAAAAATATTCTAATAATTTTTGTAAAAGTAAATGTAGCATATGTTCAGTGCGTAAAAAATATTAGATGACATTAACTTTGTTTGTATGCAGTAGGCCTCTTTGCAACTTTTTGAAATGGCAAAACCGGCGTTTTGCACCCCTAGGGATATAGGAATTATTTTTCTGAGAAAGCTATGCCATATCTTGGGAAACTAAGGTTCATTCCTTTGTGTCGAGACTTTCGCCTACCATGTATAAACGTTTCATTCAAAACAAAAAATAGTAATCGGACCTCGAATTACCGTTCTGATCTGAACGAAACCTTACATATTATTATTATTCTCGTTAACAATGCTCCGAAATATCGGTTTCTGCTCCCAATATGACAAAAAATATATATTCTTCACGAAACGTACACGTTATTCTTCCAAAAAAATTCGCTCCTTTGTTTCCCCTCGCGTTTTGTTCAGCATTGCCCTGTATACTAAATTCTCGGACACGGCTCATGCGTAGTGCAGCCCCATCTTGAGCTCTGCCACTCTAGTGCCTGCGTTCATGAAATCATGAAGCGTTCATGAAGCTGCAGTCAGCTCATGAAATCACCAGCTCTAGTGTAATGTCCTGAGGGGGCAATAGAGTAGGAACGTACTTTCTCCGCTTCATTTGCGAGCGCTAAGCTCTGCGTAGAATTGTGAATTAGATGGCCAGGAGTGCTATGTCTAAGACTTTAATGGGATAACCTGCAAAGCTTAGGAGGTTAGCTCTGGGGGTGCGTGCGCTGGTAGCGGCACGAAAGGAACTTTTATGGCGTGTCCATATAATGGACGAAGGTAATGTGGGCAGTTACAAAGGACATAAAAATTGTGTTGCCCAGTCTGCACCGCTAACTTTAATGACGCTAACATTCTATCTACCGTTTAGGTGCCTATTTTATAGTTTCTTTTATTTCTCCGCTACAGCAGCGGGCACGAAACTGCCTCCACGTGTGCATAAATAATTCCAACAAGCGTCAGCGCTGAGCGGCTAGGTGAAAAGATGCGCTTGTTCATCCAGGCACCCTTGAACGTTTCGCGTTTAACGGGACTATTAGCGAATTTTGCAGCACGGAATTGTTTGTGGGCCATGTTCATGATCGCTAGCAGCCCGAACAATTGGCATCACTCTGAACAAGGCCGACAGATTGTAAGATAAGTTTTCTTGATGCCAAGGTAAGGAAAGTTTGTGAGGAACTAGTATTAAATGGTAGATGGACAGCATACATTAGCAGAAGGTTAGCGATTCCAGTCGAAAACAAGGTCAGTAATTATGAAACTTTTGAAGCGAAAAGATAAGAAATGTATGCTCGCAGCTATTTGTAAGTTCGGCTGCGTGGCGGTTTGTTGCAATCGTGATGGTCTTTAGTCTGTTCCTTTTCCTATCTATGGCCGCTTAAATGGACCAACCTTACTGAATAGCTAGGTACCATAATCCCTACGTGGTTTCTTTATTGTTGGTTAAGAGGCGCGAACTTGCAGAAAAAAGCTAATAAACGGGAGGTACATCAGTTGATTGTTTACCAAAAGAATTGATACCTAAAGAAGTAAAAAAATAGAACCTATCAAAACTTGGCAAAAACTCGGCAAGTGTAGCAGAAATCATGACAGGCAGGGATGTTGCGGTAGAGGAATAGCTAAATTTTTCGAGGAAGCAATTCGCCTCCTGAAACAAAATTTAAGATTAGCGCTAACCAGGCCGACATAGGAGATTGGCACCTGAAAAACAGCCACGTCTTCGTGTTCGCCTTCGTATTCACGCTGTTTATATTAATAATGAATAAGTACCAACTCGCCCAACAAAGTATCTTGGTACGCTATTTGGACCCGCAAGAGGCGCAGGCCATGCGTCTGTCGCTGCATATTCAGTGTCGGTATAATTTATATTGATTTGAAGCGTTTTCAAGAGAGCACCCTTCACGAAATTTCCTTTTACTCTATGTTCAAAGAAAGTATCTTACAGCTACTGCCGGACTGTCTTTCCCGATAGTCAGCATATTGCACTTCTTAGCAGCAATTCTCGCAGGTCTGCCGCAGTGCGCAAATCTACCCTGGTTTCGTGAATCATTGCGGCGTAAGTAAGGAAAAAGCGATTTGAAGGATAATGGCTGGGAATCAGAGAGGTAGCTTAACGATAACGGTGCACCTATAAAAAGGTACAAAGAAAATCGAGAACAAATGATCAGGTTTAAAAACTGAAGAAATATAACAAAAACTGCCTGGAGTAACCGCAAATGGCACCCCCAAATTCAAAAAGACCGTCTCTTATGTTCTCTTCATTTACCAATCTTCTTAAGGCACTAGAGAACGAAGTGTTTAGAAAGAAATGAGCCCTAAAAGGACGGTCACTTTGGTGTGTAGGTTCTGTGCGAGACAGTTTTCCGGGATCTACTTTATCCACCATTTATTAATGACTGCGTACTGGGACAAATTTGGCGTGTAGGTTCTGTGCAAGACAGATTTCCGGGTTCTAATCTGTTCACCATTTATTAATGGCTACGTCGGTGGAGAAATGCAGAAAGCAACGCAAAAGAAAGGGGAGAGTTTTCTCAGTTAATCAAGGAAATAATTGGCAAATAACTTATTTTGCAAAGGAATTATGTGAGTATCATTAAAGGGTTGGATAACATTACATAGATATAAGTAGTTTATTTGTGCACAGGTGACAAATGCAAGCAAGAAGAAATGGCGTAATTAAGTGTGGCATCTATGATATAGAACAAATTGAAGATAGTACTTATATCATTTTACAGTGGGACTTTATTATCCGATGGATAGACAAGGTATAACCAGCAGTTATTGTTAGATTTCTCTAAACATCAATATCTAGTAATTTTTAACGCAGCAACTAGATGGGAGAGACTGCCCACCTGTTACTTCCGTAACAAGCCGAATAATATTGACTAGTGTCTAATGTCGCAGGGAATCTATAGCAAGCTGGAAAAACGGGAGACAAAATGGAGGAATACAACATGGGAAATAATCAATCAATGAAGAGCTTATTTGACGGAACCTACTGAAGCTCTACAGAAGGAGGCATTGAGTCAGCAAAAGAGAAACGCCCTATACACAAGGAGGACTATAATCAGCTACAAATCATCCTTACGAATATGAAATGAGTAAAGTAGTAAATCACTGGAGATGAATGGGGAAGTCAGCTGTTGAAATAGAAAATTGCGGAAGCCATTTGCTATCTCCGTGATGGACTTTTGTGTTGAATCTTCTTGGACATATCCGATCGAGGCACACGATAAAGTGAACCCAGAGCTCCTGCTGAACATGTTAAAAGCGACGGTATCGGTTATGGTATATTTTTTTCAATAGAAATTATACCGATAATAAAAAATAGAAATTAAATGGCAAGGCATTAAAATGCCACAACTGTCGGGGTATAAGAACGATTAAGGTAAGGCAGCCGTATATTGGCTCTGCCCTTTTTTGCTTTACATAATATATATTGAAAGCCGGTTGCAGTTTTAATATGTTGTAGAGATTAGGCGCTAAGTCGCCGAACAGGGTTTCCCCAGTTTGTTTTCCAGCCGTATTGTACTGTTAAAAGATCGCTAGGAAGATTTACAGATTTGCCACCAAATAACCTAAAGGAAAAATAACAATATTTAGAAAATAATGAATGTTCTTTTAGGGCAAAAGCACGAAAATATACTGGTATAATGTTAGGATACAGCATTTGGGGGGTACAATAGGTATCGGGTGCTGAGCGATTCGGAACAGCATAACAGTGCAAAAGCATATTTTCGGGAATCAGATTTTGGACCTAAGGGCAGAGCGGCATTCGGGCATTGTTTCAAGGTTACCATCCGCTGGCCAAGACAAAACAAAAAACACGGAAGTACACCTTTACCTGCGCTGGGCATAATTCGAAGCTCGGGAAACTTACAGCCCAATATCATGTGAAGAACATTTCAGAAAAATGGACAATGGCAGGTGGACAGTTGATGCATTAAAACACTTGTTCAGAATAAGTGTTGACTCACAGTGCGCAAAAACGTATCAAAGCTAACCGTGCAGGAAATATGCAGGACACAATCACGTAATAACTAAGATGTCTAAACGGCAGGTAAAAATATATAATGCAAAAATTGAAATAGAGCACTCGAAAAATAACTTTAGCGTGCTTTATGAGAATGGCGTTTCCTTATCTAAGGCCCCATGCTCGTCCATCCAACCCACCCTGTAATCTGCTTGCCTGCTTAAAGCCCTCAATTGGCTAAATAATTGATTTGGGTAGCGCCAAAGGACGCTTATGTGGATGATTTTATTTTTGGGAAACGTATTTAAAGAGAAAATTTAAATCGGCATTCTGTACCGTAGGACGATTATATATTTTTATTTTATTTTTCATCTAAGTAGAAAAAAGCAGCAGTTTCCTTTCAACGCATAATCGTAAGATAAATAGGCAGGTGCTGTTTTTTTCTGCTTTAGATTTCAAACTGTGCCCAATATTTATTGTGGAAATATTTCTGGACATTCCTATATTATTGACATGTGCATTAGAAGTAGAGGAAGAAGGAGCGCATTCGGAGGATGTAAACAACAATGAAGTGGAAGTTCCTAGTGCCCTCGTTCACTGGTTCAGCTGTCACGGTGCCGTCTCTCAGCAGCTACAGTAGTCTTTCTGTGTAAAAACTCTTACATTATGTCGCCCTAAAGTCTTGCGATCTGTTTACTAAAACATTGAAGCACGTTTTGATAGTCGAGCTCTAACTATTAAAGACTAAGTTACCAGAACAACATCCAATTAATTCTTCTCTACTTGTAGTAGTTTGAAAAAAAAAATAGCAACAATCATTTGCCATGGAGCATAGCAGGGGTCCTTTAGTCTAAGATTGTTTTCGCCTTCACACACGTTAGTCGTTAGAAAGTTAATGTCTAAATGTTACCTGAAAATCAAGGCATATTCTACGAATGACAGGATAGCCCGTTGAGCAATACGAAGGACACGAAGAAAGAAATGGATGATTGCGTTTAAAAGCTTGAATATTTAAAGTTATCCCATTCAAAAGAATCGGTGGCGTCGTGGTAGGACATCCGCCTCGCATGCACGAGGACCAGGGCTAAAATCTCGGTGCGGCGCAGTTATCCACCGGATTAAAAAAATAACAATAATAATCCGCGTGTAATTGGAACTTCTTAAACAGGTTTGAGGGGCGACCTGATGCCGGTGAACACCTCCGGCAACGCATTCCCTCACTAGAACAGGTGTTGACCACCCTGGTGCCGCAACTGGTCGCAACATCTCATGATAAGCTCCATGAAACCCCGGCCCTCAGTCACCAGCGGCTGCGGAACAACTGACCACGGCGGCGGTCAGACCTGTGACGCAGCAGGGGGTGCTAAGAATGCCTCGCTCCGCTGGACAGGCCGCCATTGGAAACTGACCCTGGCAACGTTTAACGTTAGAACCCTAGCTAGTGAAGCTAGTTTAGCAGTGCTGTTAGAGGAACTAGAAGGTATGAAATGGAATTTCAAAGGACTTAGTGAGGTTAGGAGGCCGAATGAGGCATATACTGTACTGAAGGATGGGAATGTACTGTGTTATCGAGGTTTACCGGAGAGGCGAAAACTAGGAGTAGGTTTCCTTGTCAATAAGTATATAACGGGTAATATAGATGAATTCTATAGTATTATTCAGAGGGTGGCAGGCAACGTAATTAGGCTTAATAAGCGGTATAAACTGAAGGTTGTACACGTCTATGCACCTACATGTAGGTATGATGACCAAGCAGTTGAAGGCTTCTACGAAGATGTAGAATCGGCAATGCGAAAAGTAAAGACGCAATATACTGTACTAATGGGCGACCTCAGTGCCAAGGTACCGAAAAAGCAGGCAGGAGACCAGGCAGTAGGTAACTATGGCATTGGTTCTAGGAATAGCAGGGCGAGTTACTAGTTGAGTTTGCAGAGCGCAATAACTTAAGAATTATGAATACCTTCTTCAGCAAACGGAAGAACCGCAAATGGACGTGGAAAAGTCCTAACGGGGAGACTAAAAATTAAATTGACTTCATACTGTGTTCAACCCCCGCCATTATGTAAGATGTAGAGGTAATCGGGAAAGTGCGATGCAGTGACCACAGGATGGTGAGGTCCCGAATTAGTCTAAATCTGTAGAAGGAACGCACCAGATTAGTAAGAAAGAAACCATGAACGAATTAGCGGTGAAGGGGAGGGTAAAAGAGTTCAGAATCGCGCTACAGAATAGATATTCAGCTCTAAACGAGGACGAGGACATTACCCTAGAAGCAATTAACAATAATTCCAGAGATATCATCACTGACTGCGCTGTAGAAGCAGGCGGTAGGATAGTTAGAGAGGATACCGGTAAGCTGCCTAAGAAAATGAAAGATTTGATTAAGAAACGCTAGAGTAGGAAAGCTTCCAATTCAACAGACCAGATAGAATTGGCCGAGATATCAAAGCTAATCAATAAGCGCAAGGTGGTATATATAGAGAAGTATAATACGGCTAAAATTGAGCATGCTGTAAAAACCGGGGGAAGCCTTCAAGCGGTAAAGAATAAAATTGTGCATAGGCAAAAACCAAATGTGTACGATAAGGGACAAGGCGGGCAACGTCATCGCGAATACGGAGCAGATAGTCAAAGTAACCGAGGAGTTCTATACAGGTCTCTACAGGTCTCTACAGTAGACGAAGTAGCAAAGACCGTAATGAGATTGTCTTTATTGAAAAATAGTCAGATGTTCCACCAGTAACGAATGACTAGGTCAAGAAAGCATTACAAACTATGAAAAGGGGGAAATCAGCTGGAGAAGAACAGATAACTACAGATTTGTTGAAGGACGGGGGGGATATCGTGCTAGAAGAACTGGTCACCCCGTATACGCAGTGCCTGGCGTCATCGACGGTACCGGTACCATGGAAAAATGCAAACATTATCCTCATTCATAAGAAAGGGGACTCTAAGGGCCTCAAATATTACAGACCAATCAGCTTACTGTCTATTACGTGTAAGGTATTTACTAAGGTAATTGCTAATCGAATCAGGACAACCTTAGACTGCAATCAAGCAAAGGATGAAGCAGGTTTTAGGAAACGGTACTCTACTATCGATCATATCCATGCTATCAACCAGGTGATAGAAAAATTCTCAGAATATAACCAGCCCTTATACATAGCATTCATTGATTACGAAAAAGCATTTGACTCAGTTGAAACCCCAGCGGTGATGCAGGCATTGCGAAATCACGGGGTAGGCGAGCTTTGCGTGAAAGTGCTGGAAGATATATATAGTTGCTGCACAGGAACCATAGTTCTGCATAAAGAAAGTAACAAAATTTCCATCAAGAAAAGAGTTAGGCAAATGTACACAATCTCCCCAGTACTATACACAGCTTGCTTAGAGCAAGTATTCAGAGACTTGGAATGGGAGCAGTTA
Source organism: Amblyomma maculatum (assembly GCF_055883805.1). NCBI lineage: Eukaryota > Metazoa > Arthropoda > Arachnida > Ixodida > Ixodidae > Amblyomma > Amblyomma maculatum. The sequence continues at coordinate 55,659,248 of NC_139354.1, forward strand.
GGGATAAGGATAGATGGCGAATACCTCAGCAATCTGCGATTTGCTGATGACATTGCCTTGCTAAGTAACTCGGGGGATGAACTGCAAATAATGATTGATGACCTAGGCAGGAAAAGTAGAAAGGTAGGCTTGAAAATCAATATGAAGAAGACTAAGGTATTGTTCAACAGCCCTGGGAATGAACAGCAGTTTACATTAGGTAGCGAAGTACTGGAAGTTGTAGGCAAATATGTCTACTTGGGACAGGTAGTAACCGCAGATTGGATTATGAAAAGGAAACAACAAGAAGAATAAGATTTGATGGAGCGCATTTGGCAAGCACTCGCAGATTATGACTTGCAGCTTACCGGAATCGCTCAAAAGGAAAGTATTCAACAGTTGCACCTTACCTGTACTCCCCTATGGGGCTGAAACGTGGAGGCTAACCAAGAGGGTTCTACTTAAGTTGAGGGCGACGAAGAGGGCAATGGAACGAAAAATGGTAGGGGTAGAATTAAGAGATAGGAAGCGTGCAGAGTAGGTCATAGAAATAAGTCAAGTTACTGACATTCTAGCGGAAATTAAGAAGCAGAAATGGGCATGGGCAGGACATGTAGTGCGAAGAGAGGTTAATCGATGGTCACTTGGGGTAACAAACTGGATTCCAAGGGAAGGAAAGCGTAGCAGGGGGCGGCAGAAAGTTAGGTGGGCAGATGAGGTTAAGAAGTTTGCGGGGGTCAAGTGGATGCAACTAGCACAAACCGGGCTGATTGGGAAAATATGGGAGAGGCGTTCGCCCTGGACTGGGTATAATCAGGCTGATGATGATCATTCAAAAGAAAGACTGACCTAATGGTAGAGTAATAATTACGTGAATCCGTCTGAGCTCTCTCTTACAAGCGCACCCATCACATCTTCGACATCGCCTCCTAATCCCTCAGCGCGCCTTCGCTTGGGTGGGCCTTCTTATGACAAAACCGCAGCTTGAGGCCACGTAGATCGGCGGACCCTCCAATCTTCCAGAGTGTAAATTTTGCCTGATACAGCAAAAGTAAAAAAGCATGTCTAATTCGCATATCTATGCTGGTATCAGGTGTCTTGATTAAACACAGGCTAAAAAGCACAATTAAATCGCATATCAGCATCTATCATTTCTATCTCATCTCAGCGTATAGTACTAGAGCAGACACCTGCCCTCCTGTTTCCACAGGCGTTGTTGTCTGACAAGAAGTAAGGCGCCTAATATAGAACAAAGCCACCTCTTCTCATCTATATACGCCTGCTCAGCTCAGGCCTTAGGCACGGAAGTTGACATATCCTCCCCGCTCGGCATATTACTTGCTACGGGGCTCCACAATGAAACCATAAGCGGATTAAATATGCAAAAATGGTTGGTGTCTAACCTAGGTGAACCTAGCGTACTAAGCGTAAGCATGGTCACTAATAGTTTGCCGTGGTTTAACTTTACTGCATATCAATACTTTGAACTGATTTGGCTTGATTAAAGAGGCGACAATATTTCGGTATATAATTTCCGTTTAGGCTGCAACCGGAGCTCGCTTTTTGTATCTATTCTGTGCCAACTCTGTTTTTCGACGTTCTTGATAATAAGAATCATCAGATTCGATGAACCGTTTACGTGCAGTTGGCATCACCCATGCATAGAGTCATAAAGTGCTCGGTAGGCGCACTTCCCTGCACAAATATCGAATACGTCTACACAGTTTCTACATTTTATAGGCAACGCTTCTGCGGAAGGACATGCACACCGCACTCAAGTTCAGTGTTTCGGTAGTTTCAAATAACAGCCGAAACAAGGTTGCGCATAAGGTTCCTTTCTACAGCGGAAGAAAAGGGTTTAGGATCTTGACAGAATTTGAAAAGAGGAAACTACGAGTTTGCCCAAACACTGGTCTTATACTCGGGAGTGTCGACATTTTGTTTTTCAATCTCAGGCCAGGCGGCTTGCGTAAATAAATGTCCCTGAGAAAATTACAGCAGTAGTGTTTGGTTACCAAGCGTAAAATGAAACATTCATTATGGATTCAATACCTGAAGTTTAAATTTGATGTTTATTTTAAAAAATACATGTCTTGTCTTCCACTACCCTCATTTACATTTTGAGCATGTACGAAGGCAGTGCAAGCGTAGTGCAATCATTCGATCTCATCAGTGTTCCTTTGATCTAGCTGTTTCGTAAATGAGGGCTGTGTGTCCAGTGGGTTGAGGGAAATGGTTGATCCGAATAGAGCGAGCTCGTCAATAGCAAGGCGCCGTCTCCATGCCATAGCATACTGCAGTTTTTTTTAGCATGTAAATGATGGGACTCATTAAAAGCGAAAACTTATCCATGTCTGATCGAATTATTTCTTAAAATTATGGAAGATTGCTGCTCCTGTCACTGCGAAGATAGTGCTCGCCTCGGCCACTTCTGTTGCAGGTCAGTTTAGCGCAAAACATTTCCATTAAGGAGAAAACCTTGATGGATGTACTTAATGGGTTTGTCGCCAAAAATTTGTCCAGGCGTATATTTCGCAATGAAAACAGTTGTTGAAAAAATAATGGTTAATGCGATGGAGCACAAAACTTCTCCTGGAATTGAAATTTGGTGCATGTGCGAAAAGCAATGTGCGGTAAGCAGACAGTGTTTGTCATCCGAAATTTGTGGACATGTTGGTGTCGCACTAAAACGAGCTAGAGAAAAATAGATGGTTGTATGCTATAGGAGAGAAAACAATATCCCAGGATTTTAATTTTGGTGCTTAGCAGATATTCACTTAGAGCTAATTAGGTTAATTCGTGAGCGGCTAAATTGGAACGGTTTGCCACGAGAAAATTGTTCACATCTATATGTCTCACTTGAACTAGCTATGCGAAAACAAATGACTGCATGCTATAGAGGAAGAAAACATCTTTAAGAATTTCAAATTCGGTGCTGGTGGGCTTGACAGGTAATTAATTATAGCTTATATTAGTGAATTGGACGTCGAAATAGAAAACCAGAGTATTGACGACATCTAAAGTGGTGACGTGATACCTCACTATCGTTCACGTGAACTATGAGGACTATAAACACGTGACGTAATGGAAGAGAGCGGCGGCGCAATGGGAAACAGTGGCGGCGCCTTGAGAGAGAGAGGGACGCGTTAGAAAAAGAAGCCTTGACGTGCATCCAGTTCCGATTGGATCGCATGAGTTGTTGTCCATCTCGTGTTGTAATGTGCTGTGCAATTGCGCGTATGCACAGTGAAAATTTCCGTTCCTGGACGTGTGTTCGTTGCAGTGCTCCTGTCGCGTGGCACTCCTTAGCGTGCGTTCGTTACAGCACTCGTGCCAGTGTAGCCTTTAAAGATAGGTTGTCGCTCTCACAGTTCCAAGTGCTGAAAAGAGAGGCATAGAGTATGAAGTGAAGCAAAGAGAGATTCGACGAGTGTGGAGGAGGCATCAATGCTTTTGCATTTCTCCATTCGGGATGGACCCAGTGATCTCTAATTTTTCCTAATTTTACAGAGAAGTGGTTTCCTCTTTTATAGCAGCATCAAAAATTATGGCGTCCAATCCAAGCTTCAGTGTGGGATATCAGATATCTGACCTATATAAGCGGAGCCTAGGCGTTCATCAAAGCGGTGGGGCGGAAGCTCGCTGAGCGTTCAATAGCCTCAGACTACCCGAGACTTCCCGCTGCAGGAACGAAAATAGTTCTTCGAGCCAAAAAAGGCGTTAAAACGCTGAAGAGCACCATCAACATAAGAATTGCAGTGGCTATCAGAGAAAGAATCGGAACAAAGGAAGAGGAGGCACTTCGAGACAGAGTGGCTACAAGTGACGGAAAAATCGCAGTTTAATTTCAAAAGCGAGACGCTGCTCTCAAGGCGGATTTTGAGAGAAGTTACCGATGGATTTGCGAGGAATTTAAAGCGATCGATAATGTCTTAGCAAAACAGCAGTAATACTATCTGGCAATGGAACTGTAGGGGCTTCCTGCGTAAACGAAACGCTTCAAAATCGTTCCTTGCAAACGAAGACAAACTCGAAATTATAGCGTTGCAAAAGTGCAGTAAAAACGCCAAGCTGTCCGAACACAAATCGTACTCAGGCCTGGAGGACAAAATGCACGTTGCCTCCCTCGGGACTCGGAACATTACCGCACTGCAGCACGAGACAGGACACGTCCATTTACACCGCACTCTAATTGAAATGGTACCGCGAAAGCGGAAAGAGAAGAGCTTACATGTTTTAAACGTATTCAGCTCTCCGAAAGAGAATACCAATTACAAAATACCATGTTGTGCCCGGCGTCACTTAAGCACTTTGACAGTGCCTTCTCCGGGGAGTGCCCGCACTGCGGGGAAATGTCCTCGGATCTTTTCCACATGGTGTGGGCGTGCCCCTCCAACCTTGCCTTTGCACCTAACCAAAACACCACCCGGGAGGACTGGGAGGTGACTCTACTCGCCTGCTCCGACCTGAAAGCCCAAAAGGCCTTGGTCAAACGAGCAATGACGGCAGCGGAAGCCACTGAGGTCCCGTACTAGGGACTCCAACTAGTGTTTGTGAGGGGAAGGGCACTAAGCCTGACCCCAGAGCAACCTTCATGTAACTCTATATTTTATTAAACGTTTTTACCACCACCACCACTGTAGTGGACTTTAACGCGCATCACCCCAAATGGGGGTACAAAAATCACGAATATTACGGGGAGGGAACCCTGAGACAGCATTTTACATAATGACCAAACCTTAATCACTGACCCTATGAAACGAACAAGACAGGGAAATAGCGTGAGTAGGGAAACAACACCTGACTTAACACTTATAGGAGGTCAAATCGCCAGCAGTTGGTGTGGCATGGGGGAGGATCTTGGAAGCGATCAACAAATTATTGAGTCGTGGTAGAAGCCGCACCGCCCACTCCATAACCGAACAAATTCGTCGCTGTAAATTGCGACCTACTCAGGCAGAGCCTTCATGCCCAAGACGATTCACAGATAATATCTTGAGGCAGAGACATTCTCGCGGCAGTTAAAGAAGCCACCTAAGAGGTGGAAGCAGACGAAGCGCAAGAAGAGGTCGACAAGCGCTTGATAGGTCTGTGGCGCAAGAAAAGGGCGCTAGAAGAAAAGCTTGCCCAAAACCGGGGGAACAGGAATGTACGCAGGCGCCTGGCCAAACAGAACAAAGATATTGAGGAGTATGCGCTGTTCTCAACTAGACAAAGCTGGGGCAACATCTGGGAGCAGATGGACCACAGATTCACCAAAGCTAACACGTGAAAACACTTAGACATCTATTACACCCGGATAAGACAAACCACGAGACACGGCACAATTACAGAAACTCGAATATAAATACTAAGGAACTAGTGACCAACTGATCTTTGAAGTGAGGGACAAGTGCTTGAGATGGATGGCAGCCACACCCCTCCCCGAGTACAAGGTATTGTGCCAGTGGGGTTATCACACAGTAGCCCACCGTCAACAGGGTTGTGCCAAGGAGCTGGTAACGCAGCGCTCGTCACCCGTTTCGTGAACGAGGGCTGTCAGCTTCCTGGGCGGTAGCGATGAATCCGAGTCGGCGTTGGTGAGATGAAGAAAAGGCTTTATACACTATTTACATGCATTTACACAACAAGATCGGCTCTGGGGCCGAAAGCTAACATAGCCATACGCGACTGTTCTCGCGCAGCGACGGCCGGGGAGATTCCGCCGCGTCCGCACTGTCAGGGGGCGAACTGCTCCCGATGGACGCTCGTGACGAACTCCCACTCGGAGTCTCGAACGGAAGCACTTGAGACTCCGTTGCCGAGAACCGTTGACGCTCAAAATGGTCCAATCCGATGGCAGCACTTTCGCAGGGCCAATGGGAGAGCTTGCTGCGCTCTCGCTTCAAATATGCCGCGGGGCGAGAAGGGGTTCACCGTCAGGGCCACGGCGCGCCGTGCTGTCTGGACGTTCAGCGCATGTTAAAACACGTCGCTTCTGTCCCTTTGGTACGGCTCGCCTCCAGTGCACTGGTGCCTTGCAGAGAAGTATCCAGAGTTTGTGAAGGAGGCGTTCGCCGAAGAAGTTTGGCGTCCGGCTGAATTTCTAGGCGGCTTTGGCCAGGCACAACAGCACCCCCGCCATCAGACAATGCGCCGGGAAGACGAGCTGCTCGCATGTGGCTCGGATGCCGGGCGCGCTCGTTCACCAGGTTCCTCCAAGCTCACGTACAGTGTCCGGGCGCCAGGTAGCCTCACGTGCCTTGGGTTCCACTCGCCAGGTCAGGATCTCTGCCGACAGCCTTGTTGCTGGGGCACGCCGATCAACTTCGCTCGGGTCGCTCCGATGCCCTTGCCACTCGCCACTGGTAACGGTAGACTGTTCTGCGGCTTGTGAAACCGACCGACAACAGGCAACACCCAGCACAAGCAAGTACCCTCGGCCACCCGTCAAACACCAGACAGAGGCAAAATTTCAAATTAAATTAGCTAAATTGTTGTCCCCTTTTTGCTCCCACTACAACAAGAGACAAGTGTATAGGATGCAGTACACAAGGTTCAAACAACAATTTTGCACATTAATTATACATTAAATAGCAGGGAAAGTAATAATCAGAAATGGAAAAGAGTCTCCTTGAAATCGCTTGGGCCGTAAAGCACAGCTGAGGAAGTAAGGAGGTCATTCAATTTTGCCCCGATCTGCCTAGAACATTACCGTTAGCGACGAAACGCTCGTCGAAGGTAGCTATGTTTTGAATGCATAACTCAAAGCATCCGAGTTCGCATTGTGCTGCTCTCTTCCGCAAGCGGCACAACGCGAAGCAGTATTCGGGCGGTTTGGCTCTCCTCCCTCCGCCACAGATTCGGCTGTCCATTTCTCTACGAGACCTTTCTTTCCACTTTGTGCGTGAAAGAACAGACGAGCACAAGTTACTCGCTTTATTGAACGATCTGTCTCGTTCCTTACGCTTTGCGCACCAATCGCGCATTTTCTCAGCACGGGTGCATTTGCGCCTCTGGGATCGCCGCTTTTCCTTTCGCGATCGTTTGCGTTTTCTCACCTTTCGATGAGAGCATTCTTTTATGCACCTGCCTTTCCGCTCTTTTCGGTGGCGGCACTTGAGTTTTTGCTTACTTTCTTTTTGTGCCAGCTCTTTCAAGCTGCTGGTAACTGGAGCTAATATGGCGCCGACATCGTCGGAGTGCGGCGCCGCGCCTGCATCGCGGCCAGCAGCGCGTGACTCACTGCCAGTCGCGTCCGAACAAGGACAAGGCTCGCTCACGCCAGCCCCCGAGCTAGGCATATCGTCTGCAGGCTCGCCACTCAAGTTACACTGATCCGCCGGTGTGCCGCATCGCTCAGCGCTAACCGGCGCGCGATCACGTTCGTCCGACAGCTGCGGCGCTTCGGATCGCGTGAGGTCCATGTTCGCACCAAGGTTGTTTTCGCCAATACAATTGAGCGCGTCAGGACAGGAAGATTCATGGCTCCTGTCTAGTCGCTCGCTGTCGACATCACAGGTGTGGTTCTCGACAGCGTCCGCGTCATGGTTCTGCATTAGCTGTTCAACACTTGTGAGCTGCGCAATTTCCATGAGCGCAACTTCGTTTTTCTGTGTGTCATGATCTACGTCGACTCTGACTTCGGAAATTGCCAATTTGTCGTCTCCTAGCCTGACTACATTTCCGCCACTGTTTACAACTTCTGCTTCTGAGTTGTCAGGCGGTTGATTTACTGCCAGTTCCCCACTCTCGATTGGTGGAATGCTTACAGCTACGTGGGAATGCGTGCAGGACGGTGTCACTTCGGATTTCTTGCCGATGGAGTCGGCTCCAACCGTCTCAGCTGCCAATGGTTCGACCAAGGTAACCCTAGACACTTCTGTTTGAGACTCGATCAGCTCGCTGCTGCTATCGCGTTGCTTGGCCGCTTCCCCCAGCTGTGTCTCATTCTCTGGTGCAAGTACAATTTGCTCCGAGACTTCCTGACTTTCTAGCCATTCGTTTACAGCGGCTTTCAACTGATAGGCCAAATCAAAGTATGCCTTGTTACAATGTTTCTCGCTCTCATATCTCTTCCGAAGATCCTGAGGCGTTATCTGATATCGTATCAGCAATGACTCTTTTAGTTCATCGTAATTTTTCAAGCGGTCGCCTACCAATCGCTTGATTTCTTCCGACGCTTCAGCGGAGAGAAGAGCTACCATATTCTGTGCCCAACTATCTCGCTCGAAACGTTTACTTCTGCAGACATTCTCGAAGTCTGCCAAATACACTGCCATATCCTCGGCGATGAGGAACGGTGGTGGACAGTCTTGCGGTATTGAACCGTTACAATGAATGGCATTAAAAGCTTTTATCTTTTCCACGCTCATTCTATGTGTTGAAACCTCCAGCTGCATCAGTTGCCATACGCGGGCGTCCTCTTTCTCGTGACGTTCCATACGTTCACGTATCTCTTTCTCGTGACGTTCCCTGCGTTCACGCATCTCTTTCTCGTGACGTTCTCTACGTTCACGTTGCATTTTTTTGTAACGTTTTCTACGTTCACACATCTCTTTCTCGAAACGTTCCCTACGTTCACGTTGCATTTTCTCGCGACGTTCTTTCTCCTCCTCTTTCTCGCGACGTTCATCGCGCTTTTGGCGTTCTAGCCTTTCACGCTCCTCGCGCTTTTGGAGTTCTTGCATTTTGGCTTCCTCCTTCCCTTTTCTCTCTTGAATATCATCCCAGGCCTCTGCGGCTTCCTCAACCGTCACTTCTTCTGCCTGCATGATCTCAAGAATTTCCTTTTTTCTTTTTGTTGAGCCCAAATCGATGCCCAACTCCTCACAAATTTGGAGAAGTTCTTTGACCTTGTAACTCTCCATCTTTTACCGGCCTCTTGTTGTTTGCCTTTTTAGAATAGTGTACTATACGTTCGCTATCTCGCTCCTAGCAAGAGATGCGCAAGCCTTTCTCACACTGATTCCCTTCTCAGCATCCCCTGGTTTTCAAAACACTTCCTGTAGGCTTGAAACACGCAAGGTTAACACAATGCTACGCTCAGCCTTTCTCTAAGCTACCCTGTGTGTTAGAGAAGTCTGGCGTTTGAGGGAAACTTCAGGTACTCACCGCGCCGAGGTGCCTGACGCCGGTCAATCCCGCAGCTGCCATCCAATGTTGTGCCGGTGGGGTTATCACACAGTAGCCCACCGTCAACAGGGTTGTGCCAGTGGATCCTGCAACTGCCACCAATGTTGTGCCGGTGGGGTTATCACACAGTAGCCCACCGTCAACAGGGTTGTGCCAAGGATCCCACCGCTGCCACCAATATTGTGCCGGTGGGGTTATCACACAGTAGCCCACCGTCAACAGGGTTGTGCCAAGGAGCTGGTAACGCAGCGCTCGTCACCCGTTTCGTGAACGAGGGCTGTCAGCTTCCTGGGCGGTAGCGATGAATCCGAGTCGGCGTTGGTGAGATGAAGAAAAGGCTTTATACACTATTTACATGCATTTACACAACAAGATCGGCTCTGGGGCCGAAAGCTAACATAGCCATACGCGACTGTTCTCGCGCAGCGACGGCCGGGGAGATTCCGCCGCGTCCGCACTGTCAGGGGGCGAACTGCTCCCGATGGACGCTCGTGACGAACTCCCACTCGGAGTCTCGAACGGAAGCACTTGAGACTCCGTTGCCGAGAACCGTTGACGCTCAAAATGGTCCAATCCGATGGCAGCACTTTCGCAGGGCCAATGGGAGAGCTTGCTGCGCTCTCGCTTCAAATATGCCGCGGGGCGAGAAGGGGTTCACCGTCAGGGCCACGGCGCGCCGTGCTGTCTGGACGTTCAGCGCATGTTAAAACACGTCGCTTCTGTCCCTTTGGTACGGCTCGCCTCCAGTGCACTGGTGCCTTGCAGAGAAGTATCCAGAGTTTGTGAAGGAGGCGTTCGCCGAAGAAGTTTGGCGTCCGGCTGAATTTCTAGGCGGCTTTGGCCAGGCACAACAAAGGGCGCCGAGAATCCCATTTTTGGCGAGCGCATCACCATCGGAGAAATTAGGGCGCAATTAAGGTTAGAACAAAATCGCGGGAAGGTCCAGACAGAATCAGTAATCGCATGCTAAGGAACATAGATGATGAATCAATAGCTGAGCTAACAGCGTATATGTAGGAATGTTGGGACAAGGTCCAATAGAGGGTTTACAAAAGTACGTCTGAAAACCGTGAGCGGCACCCTGATCCCGCGCTGGCCGCCATATTTTGTTCGCTCCATCCGTTCGCTTCGTGTCCGTCCGTCAGCGCTCGCCGTTCTGTTCGCGCTTTTCACGTTTTAACACAGTGTGCTGTGCTTGAACCTCTGTTCGGTCCCTGGAGGTTTCTGTTAGAGACGCCTAGAAGCGTATTTTGACAGCCGAGACGTGGCGGGGCCCACCGGCTGCGCTGCCGAGCGCAGTTACAAATTGCTCTACCAGTAGTGCATGCCCCCCCCCCCCCCCCCCCTCGGGAATCCCAATCCAGGTACAGTATCCAGAGTTGTGTAATGTGAATTTTTTTTTGTCTGTGCGCCTTTGCTGTTTACTTAAATGCCGATGAGAGATCATCGCGAGTTTGTTTGCTTGGTTTGCGCAATCACCGCCGCTCATCCCACTGGAACGCACTTGGTTGGTGAAATGAGCGAGGATGCATTTTATTTTATGATAAAAGGATCGCGCGTAATTTGACGTAAGTTGGACTGACGCTTAGCACTTTCCTTCCCATGCCGTCGACGCAGTAGTTGGCATTAGTCTCGGAAATAATCGGGGGCTGCGTAAAAAAAAAATGCCATGGTAATTTGTGCTTCCAGTGATTGAATATTTATTGGTGTGTGATAGGCGATGACAGTTAATAAAATCTTTGTAATTAATTGATCAATTGATGAAATAAAGAAACGAAAAAAAAAAGAAAAATTGGAAAGTAAGGGTTTAAAGGTGTCAGAATGAAAAACCAGTGCTTGGTGATGCTAAGAAAGAAAATTTAGAATGTGTAATTGATTAATTGAAATAATTGAAGAATGTGTTCAAAAGTGTCAAATTGCTCAGAATGGAAAGCCGATTGTTGCTGACGCATGCGTATCGGTGTATAAAAATATAAAACGTCAAATAAAATAAAAATAAATAAAGAAATGATAGAAATATAACATAACATACATAACCTAGAAATATAACATACAGAACAACATATAACATACTGCACTTGTGTGTAGTATGTTACTTTTGATGAATTCATATTTCACTGCATTGTATTCTTTTCGCCCCTCCTGCTAGGACCCAGTTAGGGCCTGCAGTATTTGGTAAATAAAATAAATAGATAAATAAAAGAGCTAAAATATAACACGCGAAGAAAAAAAACATCGTGCGTGTGTGTGTATGAGAGAGAGACACTATCGCGTTATACCTTTAACGGCGGAGCCTAAGTGACCCCCTAATTTTTCTATAACGATGTGATATAATATAAATCTGATTTTATGAACACAGCCAGTTGCACAAAGCACAAACACTTCGCAGTAATGTGAGTTGACTTTTCAAATTTCTTTTCGTTTCAGCCGAGTTCTTCCTCCCCCGAGTTCTTCGAAGCTTCCAATGTCAGCGCTTTCATGTGAGATTACGGCTTCAAATGTTTACTTTCTGACAGAGGTAATAAACAAGAAATCGACATTCCAGTGAATTTCAGGTAGCTGTGAATTAGCGAACCATCGGGTGACTCGAAAAAACAGAAAAGTGAAGCGCTCGCTTCGTTATTTTATCGGCCGCGCTGGCAGGTATAAAACCTGAGCTGCGCGCTCTGGACGTGGACCGGTCGAAACGGGCTGTACGTGAGCATGTTACAACACACTAGTGGGATGTCATCTTTTCCTGCTTTTTTAGACGCCGCGGGTTTGGCAGCCGCTTGCTTTTGCAGCGTGAAACACGCATCTCGGGCGCACTAGACAACCGTATTGCTCTCTGCACCAAGCACTACCCTTTCGTACGATTGTAAAAAGTAGTTTCGGTAATCATGCCCATGTCTCAAATCAAATACACAATGGTATATGTAACCTACGTACAAAATGTAAGAACGTATTTGCACAATAGCATTCGTTACACATGCATTTCTCCTTCTCCCGTGTCCTCCATCGCAGCATAAGTTTATCCTACAAGTTCACAAGGCTCCATAGCGCGCAAAACAATTAACCTTGCTGTTTTAGGTGATAGCACATTCTGTGAGCTAGCTCCCAGTCAGAGGGACGTGCAGTAATGCTTTACATGATACAGGTGACCCTTGTAAAGCCGATTAGGAGTGCAAACGAACGGTCGCATACACGCGTATACCTTGATTCCCTGCGCGTCTAAGACAGTGCGCTGACTGCTGAAGGGCACGCAACAACATGCTGGCATCATTCTGAATAGAGCTTGGAGCTAACAGCGACTGCTGTGATGTTAAAAAATAAAACAATCGCTTGTGAGCATTCCAATGAACCTTTCGGTGTATGCACGGGTTCTACGAAGGCGCACGTTGACAGCGTACTCGATGGGAGGCTCGGGCGGACTGAGCAAAACATGGCCGCCGCGCACTGTCTGTGTTTCTTTCACTAGATGGCGCTAACTTTTGTAAAGCCTCTATTCCCACCGGTGTGGAATGAGGCCAAACTAGTCCTTATTCCGACAGCAGACAAAAAACTACGTCTATAAAACACGAGGCCCATTTCGCTTACCTCATGTGTAGGTAGACTAACGGAGCACGTAATTAAAACGAGACTAAACAGATTCCAAGACGAACAGGAACTTTACCCAGACACGATGATCGGATTTAGAGAACATCTTTCTATATGTGACGTCATGCTTCAACTTGAGGAGCAATGGCTAGACAATCAAGTGTTATACACAAGGGTAATAGTCGGTCTAGACGGGGCCAAACTTTCGATGCCTAGAGACTCTAAATGTAGGTAGAAAGATATACAGTTACGTCAAAGACTTTCTTTAAATTAGAAGAGTTAATATCAGCCTAGAAGGGAAGGAAGACAATGCAATAAGAGTAGGAAACAAAGGTGCTTCCCAAAGTTCAGTCCTCACCAACACTAATCAGCATTGCAATAATTGACCTACCGAAAAAATTGACAGGTATAAAAGCATTCAACTACACAATATACACGGACGATCTCACCCTCTGTGTTACCAGAAGCAATGATGCGCACATCGATAATACCCTCCAAACAGCGATTCAGGAAAATGAATAGTACGTATGCCAAATAGGACTCAAATGCTCCGCCGAGAAAGCGCTCTTCCTCGGCTGACAAAATAGACTAAGAAAGAACTAGGAACACGGGATAACGCTAGCAGTAAAAGGGGACAAAATACCCTAGTTAGAAACGACTAGAGGGCTGGGTCTTCGGATCCAGTCAAACGGTAAGAACATCGAAACGATACAAACACTCTAATCGACTGCGGGCCAGACGCGTCGGCTAATCAAGGGAATAGCAAACAAACATGCGGGAATGAAAGAGGCTGACCTATTGAGACTAATTAATTTATTCGTAATCACTAGGATCGCATACGTGGCACCATACCTACGCGCAGACGCAGAAAAGAACAAGACTAAAATACTGATTAGAAAAGGCGTAAAAACCGCCCTGGGCTTTCCTCCGTGTACATCCACCGAGAAAATTCTCAACGTGGGGATTTCAAACACACTAGACGCGCTCATTAAGGCTACCAGAGTAGCACAGCAGGAACGACTCCTACGCAGCTGATCAGGACTAAATATACTAGAAAAGCTGGGCTTCGAACTTCGAGCAAGGCTCAAATTGACTGAGAATATTCCAGCAGACATAAGGAACAAAATAAGAATCCCACCACTCCCATGGAACATGCACCCGGTACACCATGAGGGTAGAGGAAAAGACAAAACGAAATCTCTACAGAACAAAAGCTAGCAAACATACAGGACATTGTTTACAAGGATGCTGCGGAATACCAACGCAGAACGGGTTTCGTAGCCCTAGCAAACTGGGAGGACGGGACCGGTTCTCATGCTGCAACATTCGACCGAGGGACGCAACAGCGGCTGAGGAGGTTGCCATTGCGCTGACCCTTATACAACAGAATGTAAGGTTGATTGTAACCGATTCCCAATCGGCTGTCCAAAAGTACAACGCAGGAAGGATATTTGCCGAAACGGTTAAAATACTGTTTGCCGGACTGCCACCGGCAGAGTTGATTAACTTCGTCTGGACTCCGGCCCACGAGGGTCTTCGAGGAAACGAGACAACGCAAGCACTGGCCCGAGGACTTACACACCTGCATACTAGTGCGGTCTCGTCGAGCAGAGAGCCCCTTTAGAGCGAGGAGTTAAAAAAATACCATGATATTCTAAATCATTACAGATTAGGGAGAAAGCCACTGCCTCGAGCAGAAAAAATTCTAAGCAGAAAACAAGCGGTTATAAGGAGAAAGTGGCAGGGGGGGGGGGGGGGGGGGGGGGGGTTCCCCAACCCACTCGCACTAATCAGATGGCATCCGCGGATACAGGACCCGCGGTGCGAACACTTTAACGAAATTTCAGGTATGATGCATATGATGTGGACATGCTCTAGATACAACGAACCAGATTGCGCTCGTCCCGTGCTACGTGTTCCCCTTTTGTGTCGTGTTTGTTGCGCAATCTCACCATGACTACAGTAGACATTCACCAACTAGCCCGCCAATAGCTCCTGTTAAACCAGGCAGGAATATGGAGTCCTGGTAAGCTTTAGTGATAAACCAGAACAATAACGCCCAAGAGAAAATCATCCATCTGGCCCTGGGCACCGCTGAATCTCAAGGGGGGGAAGATTCTTTGCTAGGTGTAAATAAAGTTATCCATCATTAACATGCCTGTTTTACGCATGAATTATAAGCGTAACAAACGGTATACCAGGACGGAGAGCTTATTTCGAACGCCCTGCTGTTGAATCCCGGGCATCTGCCTTATTAAGGCTCCATTGCAAACCGCAGTTGTTACGAATTAAACCGCATGCACGTAAAGGCGAAAACAAAGTTAAATCCTATAGTGATGTCTGAGACAGAATAGGCGCAGGAGATTGTACTACCTTTGTGTTATTCACAGCGTTCCTAATGCTCACGTAATAATAATCATGACACACTGACCCGTTTATTATACCAGTATAAAAAGTAAATATAGCAAGAAGTTTGAGCAGAGCAGAGCACATACAAAATTGCAGCAGGGGCTATTACGCCAAAGGTTAGAGGGCCAGAATATGAGCTAAGAGCCTCTGCACAACAATAAAGTGTGTTTGTATTTCAGGAAGAAATACATAAAGTTTTTGAAAGCTTTAAACGGCTTCTCCAGAGTTTCGCTAAATAATTACTCAACTGGCTTCTTTGTGACGTTAAAATTATTGATTACCCATGCGCCAGTTTCTCACAGATGAGATAGGATTTCAAGCTACGTTTCGGTCTCTCCAAGTGTGCCACGAAAGGGGCAACAAGTTTGTCTGCAAAAAAAATATTGTAAGCATAGTGTTAGAGAGCCAGCGACAGGCAACAGTCACAGCATTACCAAAATGTAGACATTAGTACTGCAAATTTAATCAGGCACTGTATATGCTAATAAATAATATGAACTCATTGAGCGTTTGTAAAGCAGACGAACTAAAGTAACTGTACTATATATGCAGTAATGCAGCTGCATACATACAAAGTCACCGTTTTCGGTTATGTCACCAGGTATAATTTCACAATGAGGCAGCAGTCACAGACCTTTCTAAAAACGTTGAATTTTCACCTTTGTTTATGATTGAAATATGAGTAACATTGATAAATACAGTTCTATGAGTACAGTTGGCAGCGCATCACGTAAGCACCGAAGGAAGTAATTTGTTGGGTTGTGTTGTATCGTCCCTTTTTAGATGGACGTGTGTTAGAAATATTGGAACGTAGCGCAATGCTTAATGATGCTATAAAAATTATTAATACATTTTGTTTGCAAATCGCACGTGGTCAATTAGGCGGGAATCACAAGGAGATTTGACAATGATAGTTTGAAGCAGAAAAAGAAATTTGGTGATTAGTTTCTAGGGTTTATGTGCTTAAGCGACTGAGGCTATCAGAGACGCCTTAGCGGAGACTGCGAAAATTTCTAGCAAATGGGATTCTTTAACTTACGCTGACATCACACAGCCCACGGTCTCCTTGCTTTTCGCCGCCATTAAAAAGCGGCCGCTGAGGTCAGGATTCGATGTCGCATACTTGGGCACTGTAGCTGAGCGCTCTAACCACTACGCCATCCCGCCGGGTTTAATTCTGTTGAATACGGAAACGCGGAACATTGTTTACTTAACGAATTGCTTTCTTTTCTTGACGCCATAATGCTCTGATTTTTTATTAGTTGTCCTCCCATATACCCACGTGCAATAGCTAAGATGCGATCGTAATAGCTCGTGGTATACTTGTAGCCTGACAAGCATCGAAAAGAGGGGCCGGGTCCGAAATAGAGTGCCAGAGAAGAGGGCCTTTGCTTAGATATTTGATTAATATGATTATCCATGTAAAATGACTTAAGTACGTAACATCCGAGATTTGAGGCTCTTTAACGATTCTTCATTTATTTGTGATAACTAATGTATAACTTTGACATTATGCCGCTATCCCTCATGTAATACCCCAAACCTGGAGCCTTTGAGGTGTATTGTAAATTAATAAATAAATAACTTCCTAATTTTAAACAATTAGTTTAAGACACACGCATAGTATTTTTTTCATTAATCTTTAAGTTGTTTACCTCAGAAAAATTTTAGCAGATTGCACAAAGCACCACTATCCGTTTTAAAGAGATAGACTTGATTAGTTAAGGTGAAAACAAACGTGAGGCATCCGCACACAGTACAAATATGGACTAGCATCGAGGCAGATTGTATCTTTATGTAGACACCAAAAACCAGCGGTTCAAGAATGCCACCTGGAAAATACTAGAAGAGATTTGTTGGAAACTGCAACTATAGCCAATAATCTCAACACAGAAGAGTACGTCTTATTCCATGGATGCCATGTTGATCTAATTTATGAAGCAGAGTTGCGTGAAATATTGAATTAGATGGCTTACTAAAGATTACCGAAATTCCCAGAATAATTTATTAGCATAGAGAAATTTGTTAGCCTCGATGTCTTTTGTTAAGGTTTATTTTCGGAAGACGAGGCGGATTCTGTATGCTTATCTTTTTAGAACAGAAGGTAATATTATATAGGGGGCGGCAGAAAGTTAGGTGGGCGGATGAGATTAAGAAGTTCGCAGGGGTCAAGTGGATGCAGCTAGCACAGAACCGGGTTAAGTGGAGAGATATGGAAGAGGCCTTCGCCCTGCAGTGGGTATAATCAGGCTGATGATGATGATGATGATGATGTAATATTTTTATGTTTTCAATACAGAAAGCAATATACGATTTTTGTCATCGAAGAATAAGTGCGTAAAAACACGAGTCGTCTTATGTGAACGTGCAAGAAACTTTGGCATGGTTTCAGCGGATGCCGCTTATTACGTGATCGGTCTGCAAGGTTTGCTAGTTGGCCAGCTGAATTATGCATGCTGGCGTCAAAGGGGAAGACGCAGAAAGAAGACAACTCCCAATGCACGGTCATGGACCATACTAAACCTGTCACTGTTCATTCATATCCGTTGAAACTACAGCCTCCTTTAGGATCAAATGTCACAAATTAGCGTACAGAGTTTCAGTTTGCCCTTCTTGTAGCATTCCTTTCAATGCATTACACAAATGAAATTAAGGCGGCTTTCTTCCTGTGCAATTTGCTCTGCTACATCATGAACGTTGCCGACAAAGCTGTTGTCGCTCTTGGATTTTCTTTGCATGGTAACACGCGAAGTGCTATAACGTCGGAGTCCTGCGCTAAAGTCGCGTCAGCCTTCTCGTTATTCCTCCTGCGTTTAAAGAAGTTCACCAGGATAGTTAAGCGGGCGAGTTGGTGATACATCATCCAAAAAAACAGCGCAAACAAACGGCAACGACAGGAAGAAACAGAGCCTGCTCCTGTTGTTTCTTCCTGTCGTCCCCGTTTGTTCGCGCTGTTTTTTTTGCATGAAAAAAAGAAGTTCACATTAGACGCCCTAAACAGAATTGGCCCATGAAGGCAATGCCTTGTTAAATTTTCCGTACTTATAAGGCAAGGACGAAAAAGTAGGAGAGGAAATACAAAACGGGGAAAGCACTGAGTTAAGAGGAAATCGGAGAGGGGAGAGTTAACATTTTTCTTCAGTGTACAGAATGAAGAGGGCACACAGAAAGCGAAGTAGGTTGCACTGGAGAACGGAGAGCAGAGGGAGAATGCATAAACGAATAGACAAAACACAAAACACGCTAATACTAAGGCATTCAGCCGCATGAATCACCTTGTACTCTCCATTCACTTCAGATATGTTTTGATATTTATTTCATTGGTTTCTTGAAGCCGCTTTCTTGGAAATGCTAGATAATTATCTCAGCTTACTGCCCTTTTTAGATCACGAAAAACGCTGCTTCAATGCCTGTGGTCTGTAATAACTGTGGTCTTTAATACGGTTTCTAGAAAAAAATAAACTAAAGCCAAGAATAAATTATTCATTAGATCCAGGTTAGAACGAGAGGAAGAAATGACTACGCAGTATGAAACAGGCACTGAATAAGGGAACAAGTGCAGAGGCAGTGGCTCGGCTTGCGAACTGAGCCCCCCCCCCCCATCCCCCCTCCCCTTTTACTGTTGGTCAGTGCTCTTTTATTCTTCATTAGATCGAAAATTGCTAGAGGGATCTTGAAGTGCTCAAATCGGGAGTCTGAAAATAAAAAGGTTTAATAATCAACGCTGTACTCTTCATCATTGAAGATGCTGAGGTGATCGGAAAAGTGCTAGGCAAGGTCAGCAAAAGTATGTTGTCTGGAATTAGTCTACACTTATAGAGGGAACGAAAGAAACTAGTAATGAAGAAGCCAATAAATGAGATAACAATATAAGAGAACGATGAATAACTGATGGCCTTGATAAGAAACGAAATTCAGCTGACCCCAAAAAAAGGCGACTTTTTATTAAGAGCAACGAACCATTATTTAAAAGACATCGTTAAGGCGCACAGAGTCAAAGATGTAGAATGCTTAGCGTGCTGGTAAACTGTCAATGACGGCAGAGATTTGCATAATATATGCAAAATCATGAAGAGCTCGAACTCAAGAAACATAATATAACTGGCCTGGCCATAAAAGTTAATCGATGTGCGTGGAGTGAGGATGTGAAGAATACAGAGCAAGATTTAAAAAGCGTCGGTACGTTGAAAGGAGCTCAGACGACACCAGTCAATGGCCGAAGTAAAAACAGAATACGAGATATAAGATTTAAAGACAAGACAAGGTATATCATTACCTGCACTGATTGGGAAGTCAGTGGAGTCTAGAAGTTCTGCACTTACCAATTGAGCAGCTGAAGCAATCAGAATGACAGTGACAGCAGTAGTAGTACAGAACCGTAAACATTCAGCCGGTATCAAGAAAGAAATAAATAATCCATAAAAGGAATAAAAAGTAGGATAGGAAATGGTGACCGTCACTTACTTAGAGATCGGCTGAAGGATATTAGCAAGATTGCTCTGGAAAAACTAGCCAGACTGTGGATGCGCTGCCTCGTACCAGAATTTTGGAAGAATGCACATTATTAACTTAATGCTTAGGAACAAAACACGTTATTAACAAGATAAAAACGGGCCGATCAACATAATGTCTACAATAAAAGTTGTTTACAAAGTTAATTAATATAAATATTATCATAGCAACAAATTTATACAGAACCTGCTGGAACGTGCAGTAAATTAGTGATGTGTGAAATTACTGAGAACTAGTGAAAAACAGCAGCGGACAATAAAGGTGAGGACGACATAAGCGCTCATGTATCTTCCCTTTAGTATGTCTGTTGTGGTTTGCGCTAATCCACAAGATGAACGTTAACCCGCTCATCCAATACAACACACCGCGAAATTTATGGATAATATCTGTTGCGGCTGCGCAAATGTCATAAATCGGGAAAAACGAAGGAACAGAATCCCAATAGCGAAGGGTTTAGGCAATAACATAAATCTCTCATTGTTATTTACCACTTGCATACAATAAGTACACAGCGATCTGGATTGAAACATTTCGGGGTAGCCATTAGAGGAGAATACCTAAATAATGACACTTCATTGCTATACAAAACAAGCGGTTATTAAAAAAGCTATATATTTAGGACGTATTCATACCATGTTATTAACATGGGAGTTAAGGCATAGGAGTTATAGGATAAATGGGTTGCAGGATATAGGGATCGTAGAATGTAGTCGGTGACCGATGTTGCTTGAACAAAATGCGGCCTCAGGCTAAAAAAAAATGTTGATACCTATAACATAACAAAACATACCATAACTGAATTAGAAAAAAATACAAAGAAAAGTTAATAATCGCATTGGGAATCAAGCCAGAGTCCATCCGCAAGCCAGCCTAGCGGGCTAATCACTACGCAACGGCTTGAGTAAAGCGGCTGCATTCGAGTTATTTTGAACATGGTATTTGCAACATTGAAACAATTTTATACGTACATGAAATACTGCAGCGGAGCAGTGGCTTCGATGTTTCACTTCTTACTACTCCTTTTGAACATACAAACTCTCAAATAAATCCTGCTGCTAATATGGTGCTGTCTATGAATAGTTTGATGGGCGATGACATATATAATATGACCTTGCCTTCACAATAAATAGTTGTGTGACGGCGTTTCTTTGCACATTAGTCATACTCCTCGTCCGTGCGGGCTATTTCCAAAATCCATTTCTCCAAATATCAAACTCGTTCAACTCTCCTTTCTTTTTGATAGAGATTTAGATAGGTCTGAATGTGAAGCTGATGCCACGCCACGGCTTAGGCATTTGTCAGAGTTGCCTGCGACGATGGCACTGCTCGTGTACGTTCATAGTCTGTCATTTGAGTGCATGCTTCTAATACCGGGCAAGAACCCGCTGGGTCAGCTTCCTGTTCCGCTTTCGCCGACAGCGCACGGAAGGTTGCAGATCGGGCAAATACACTCCAACTGACAGTGTTTGAAGGGAGAAGGGGACAAAAATGAAGGAAGGCAACCGTGACGGACATAGAGAAGGAAGTAAGAGCTAAACCAAACTCATGCTGAGCGGCTCTCGCCTTATACCTCTCGCGTGAGACTCTCGAATGATGTTATTGCTAACACGAGTGGGGAGAGACATGTATTGCTCTGGGGCCGTGCTATCTCGCTCTTAGCTTTGGCGGAATCGCTTCATCAATCATGCTAGCAACTGGAACTCGGCAGCGGAAGAATTCGGCTACAAAAAGCTCAGACAAGATTTCGTCCCCGAACCGCCTGAGAAACAACGTTATACACAGGAAAACCAGTCTGCACAGATTTCGCAAGCAGCTAACGCCTCTCAATAATAAGGGAGGGGCTGGGGACGCCCGGGTGTGACATCGGGAGGTTAGCAGCTGGCATGCACAAGGACAAGTTGTTTTCCTCAGTCAGCGAGAGGCAGATTGGCGACGCATTGAGGCAAAAGTGCGGCGGGTGGATCGACAACTTATAGAGGTCGGAACTTCAACTTTCCGAACAACACTCTTCAGAAGAACGTGCTATGAAAGCGGAGCTGGAGCGAGAGCAAACAGAGCTTTGCATGCGTCAGAGTGAACCTACTGGTAAACCAGGTCACTACATATATTAGCGACTTTCTGGTGCCCAAGGATTGAAGATTTTGATTTCCCATGCTATGGTGTATGTGTCGCGCGGCCAAGTGTGGCTGTAGCAGCTCATTTTGCCACGGAGTGTAATCAGGCCAACGTTGAAGGCTTATTCTTCGCCTCTTTAACGTTCGTAGAAATCAATCATTAAATAAACATTTTTGGATTCTAGATTTCTCCGGCGCTATATTTTCGTTATTTTTTCGACGGAAGGTATCTGCGGTGTTCAAAATCACCAATGTACAGTCGTACACAAATGTCGAGAGGAGAAGCGAATTGACAGGACTGCATGGCAGCGTTTTTAAATACGCATAAGAAGCCCATCCTTTTGACCCCCCTCCCGCTCACCCACGCTTTCTAAATGCTTGCCTGTGTCTACTCAGGACTTTTCAGGTGCGATATTTATAAACAAAAAACGTATTAATAGCCGTTAAGGTGGTTGGTTGGTTGGTTGGTTCATAGGAAGGGAAAGGCGCAGTATCTGTCACACTTGCTCTGTGGACACCTGAACCGCGCCGTAAGGGATGGGATGAAGGTGGGAGTGAAAGTGGATAGAGAGAAAGGGAGGCCGTAGTGGAGGGCTACGGAGTAATTTCGACCACCTGGGGATCTTTAACGTGCGCTGACATCGCACAGCACACGGACGCCACTTCGTTTCGCCTCCATGGAAACGCAGCCGCCGAGGCCGGGATTCGATCCCGGGAACTCCGGCACAGTAGTCGGGCGTCTTACCACTGCACCACCCCGGCGGGGCGCCGTTAAGGTGGTATCTCCGCTTTTGCGCAGGGCTGTATATAGATAACCTATAGAGCGTAATGCTTCTTTTTCTCAATACTGATGCGGCACTAGTTGCCACACTGCACAGACAAAATAGTACCAAATAGGACCAGTGCCAATGAGGAAGTACAAAGTGGAAAACAGCCCTGCATTCTAAAACCTCGTCTATATGTTAAATAGGGTAGGAGAATTTCTCTCCACCTTTCTGCAAAGACCGAGCCGGTTCGATCAGAACGAATCTTTATTGAAAAGATAAGAGCAGATTCCCTGGTAAAGAACATTTAACATAGGCTATTTAAGGTATGTTTCAGCATTCGTCTTCACCAGAAGGCTATCTAAAAAAGGAGAGCAACTAAAAAAACGTAAATTGTATTTTTATCGGTACTCATTGATTTCCTATCGTATTATTCGTGCATCTTTCTTTACGCGCTTGTTCCTGTAGGCATTGTTTTCAAAATCTTGATATTTATCCTTCACGCTAATGCTGCTTTATCGAGAAAACCCTCGCCCAGAGTTGGTCCCTATCACCAGCGTAGCCGCCCAAGGTTTCCAGTCTTTTTCCACGCCGAAGAGCCAATAATAAAAGAGGTGTCGGATGTCCCCTGAAGGGACACTGCTACAAAGTATTTCGCAATAAATTAACGGACGTCATGGAACAAGCAAGGCCAGTGAGTTTACGCGCCAGAGTTTCAAGCTAAGCACGCCCGGCGCCCCCCTCCTCCCCCCCCCCCCCCCCTCCCACGCACTCCTTTCTCTAGAGACTTGCATGTTGTAGCAGTTTCATTTCCAGACACAGTCCCTTCCTTTCCTGCTCAGGAGTCCTGAAAGGGTAAATGCAGGAGGAAAAGAAAGCGATGAAGACCAGGAGAAGACAGCGGGCGTTAGTTTGTTACTGTCAGTAGCTCATTTCAAGTCGACTCCCAGATGGCGTTGCCAGCCTGATTCAGGCAGGACGTAAAGCCGCCAAAATTTTAACTGGCGTTCATGACGGCCGGGTTTTGCTGCGTTCCTACGCCTTAAGGCGGATAAA
This sequence comes from Amblyomma maculatum, assembly GCF_055883805.1. NCBI lineage: Eukaryota > Metazoa > Arthropoda > Arachnida > Ixodida > Ixodidae > Amblyomma > Amblyomma maculatum. The sequence continues at coordinate 55,682,772 of NC_139354.1, forward strand.
ACATATCAGAAGGTCAAGCCCAAGCTAGGGCTTGGTGAGCCTTTGATTATTCTTGAACTTAAAGTAGGTTAACTCATCTGTAGTGCTCAGAATCACAGAAATTGCGGCTGTCACGCACGCCAGTAAAATATGTGGATGGCGATTCGGTGCTAAACAGCCTCCTGTCCAGACTGGTATGCCGGGAGGAACGGAGGTGTGCGCCTGTTTGCACATCTTTCCTTCGGCGGCAGTATACCTAGGGAGACATGAGAACACTGTGCAGGACCTCTGCTTAAACTTGTGCTTTCGAAGCCGCTTTCCACTGTTGCAGAATCACTTGATTAGAACTTCCCATCTGCCCTTAAGCCTAATGCACTCAATTACTCTGTGTGGCTGCAATTCTACACTTCTCTGCGAATTTATTTAGTGCCAAGAAATTGCGGGTTGAGGCAGTGTTTTGGCAGCGGCGACCTTTGTGCAGGTGTCTGCGACTGTCCAAAGCATGCCTCGCCAAATTGCGTGACACATTTCATGGCGGAGCTCTTAATAGCACTGTGTGCTTGTCGTCTGCTACTCCTTGTCTCTTCGGTGCCTGACGCCAGAACGCTTTGTACCGCACAATATTCCACACGCAAAAGTTCCTGCCTCTCTTAGGTAAAACGCACAGAAAATGTTCTTTTCTCAGCAAAAAAATTTCGGTGCGGTATTAGACAGCAAACATGTTGTGGCAAATGAAATATCTGTAGTAACTAAGACTGTTGTGTAGTAAGAATAAAACGGAATGTACAGACGTATATAAAAAAAATCAATACAAAAAATCTCTCAAGGAGGACTCACATAGAAAAAATTACTGCCAAAGCTAACCGTACATTTGGTTATCTAAAACGTAACCTCGGAGATGAACCTTCTTCACGCGGCATTTGGCAAATCAAACATTTGTCCGCCCTCAACTTGAATACGCATCTTCCATTTGGTCACCCAACAACATTACTTAATTCATTCCCTAGAGCGCGTAGAAAATCGTGCCATTCGTTTCATTTCTCGCAACTATTGCCGACATTCAAGCATAACTAACATTAAGGCGTCGTTATCCCTTCCATCCTAAGAATCTCGAAGAACAATAGCACTTATCTGTCTCTTGTTGTAGTGGTTATTTATTGTATGTACAAAAGGAAAGAAAAGATGTTTGCCAGCCCCGGTATCTGCTATCTTATATCTGAAGCACCTGAACTGGGGCGGCGGAAATAAAGGGATAGCGAGGAGAAGGTAGAGGAAATCAAAGAGGTGAGTGATAGGGAGAAAGAAAAGAGTAGGTAAAAATAAAAGAAATATATACACTATGGTACAGTATACAGTAGTTTGCATGAGGCCCACCCGCAAATGTCTTAGGTCACTGAGTACTCGGCACGTCGGGCGGGCCTCCGCAATAGCTCCACGTCCAGGCAACTGTTCACTACGCACGCACTTGCACACTGTACAAAACACTGACGGCTGTCGTGGGCGATCAGCCGTTATTGTGGGAAATAGCACACGTGGAGCGTTCAGTCCCAGCGCGCACTATCTGGCGAGGTGAAATAGGCGGGTCATCAAGCCCGCCTGTTCGATGTACTCACACAAGCTCACGTGAGCTCGCTCGCGGGCGCGCGCACAGCCCGGCGGCCACAGGAGCACAGCTACGCTGTCCGGGATTACCCAATCTGTCTCTTCCATAAAATTGTTTATAGCTTTCATTCCTTCACATACCTCTCACAAAACCGGCCCGCACATCTCACCGATTGCATAATCACCTCAGTTTTAAACGCCTGTCTGGACGAACCACTGCATTCAACTCATCAGCCCTGCCCCGAGCAATCATTTATTCGAATAGTCTTCCTGATAACATTGTTCACATTTCAGATTATGTTAGTTTCAAAGAAAAAATAAGCAACACTTTGTTCATGAAGTGTGCTGTTACTGCAGTGTGTTCTATAGTTTGTTTTTCAAATTTTGTTCTCTCGTCTTGTGTTTGCCATTTTATAGATAACGTTTTGAAAATAACGATGTTAAAATAACCATCTTCTACTTGCTTCTATTTCGCACCCCAGTTATGTAACCCCCCTCACATAATACTCCACTCGAAGCCCGTGAGTTATTTGAATAAATAAATAAATTAATTAAAATAAACTATAAAACTCCAAAAATAAGGCACATAACCAGAAAATGTCAGACCTTACGACAGAATTTTGGCACGGTTCTAATAAATTTTTAATTGACCGTTTTCCTTAATGAGCCCTGGCATACGTACATCTCCATATGTCGATAGGACTGCAGAATAGTTGACACGGGGCTGTATTTTCGGCTGCGCTGGTTTACACTTATGTGTACGCACATACAATACCCACCTAAACTTTGGGCTCTTTCCTGTAGCAACAGTCTTCCAGCGTCTTCCAGCGGACAGCTTTTGGTCCACTTGTTCGTGCCAAGTACCTTGTTAGCCGTTGAATATTTCTGTCTTACCTGATCAGTGCAATACGATCATGAATCAAAAGCAGCGAATAATGAATAATATGTAACTCCTTAGGTTATTTAACGATTGTCCGACCTAGCTAAGTGTTTCCAGTAGTACAGTAACAAACCATATAGCAAAACCTTCCATATTATATGCACTTTCTTTCTCTTCCACGATTCATCCTCCCTTCTTCGAATTGTCAAATAAAAAATGAGAAGGTTTAAATGCTGCTCAACCAAATATGGAGCGAAAGCATTAGCTGCTGGTGACCGAGCGTTCCTTTTTCTCGTCTATGTCTTCACTTTTTCGTCGTCTTCCTCGTCTTCTTCTTCGTAGTATTCTTCGTCGTCTTCTTCTTCGCAGCTGTTCAAGTTCATTCGTGACTGCGGCCACGGACGACAAGACGGGCCGACACCTGGCGTATAGTTTTGCTTTCGCAATAAAAGCAGTGCTCTATTTCAATACTGTAGCAGCTTAATGTTCGTGTTGAACTCGATATTTTTGTGGATAACTTCTACTAAGGGCGCAATTGTTAGTAGGCTTTAAAAAACATTCACTTATCATGACGTAGATTTAACTATTGGGATGGCAACTATACTTGGCAAACTGCGAGGGAGTAGCAAAGAAATTCTTTATTTTAGCAGCGCGCAGAGCAGAAAAATTGGAGATGTAAGATGAGAAGATAAAATTGCAGTGAAAAAAAAAAGATATTCGAAATGTTTTATACTCGGGTCGCTATAATACGTGCACGTGTTTAGTCAAGTGTTAAATCAGACCGATGTTCTAGAGAGCAAACATAGTAACGGAGAAGACTGCAGCGGGCAACAAGTGTGATACCTTAGCTCTTACAGGAAGAATGGACGTATAGTACGCTAGTTACTGAGGAAGAAAAAACCCAAGACTGATATGTGAATGGCCAGGACCAATATGCAGCTTCTGAGAGCTATATACTATCGCGGTCAGATTGCGATGGATCGTCGTAGAGCTGCACAGAACTGATTTCTTCGCTACCTAATGGCAGAGGACGGTTCCTTTGTCTATCACAAGCACCCGTGTGCCCATACTCCCAGGTCAAGAGATATAGGACAATGCAAAAATATGGCTGAGATTATGATGGAAATAAAATGACCTTACCACATGCCGTGCAGATCAAGCAGTACAATAACACAAAAGAGTAGGTTTGAAACTTTATTTGGCATTGAAAATCCCGTAATAACGGCTGAAGTGTTTACGACGACTGTGTTGTTTACCGTAAGATCGCTTCTGAGACTGATCTCCTGACCCTTCAAAATGACCTTGACACTATTGTTGGTTGGTGTCAAAACTGGCAAATGATTCTTAACCCTAATAAATGTAAATCAATGACTTTTAGCCGCAAGCATGTTGTTTCTAACTTCATATACTCTATAAATAATACCTCTCTATCAAGGGTTACGTCGTACAAATACCTTGGAATTCAGTTCACACCAAATCTTTCATGGTCTTCTCATATTTCTGCAGTCTGCAACAAAGCGTCGAGGACATTGGGTTTCATACGCCGGAACCTTCGAAACTCACCTAGCTCCGTTCGAAAACTTCCATATTTTACATTTGTTCGCCCACAGCTGGAATTTATCTCACCTATATGGTCTCCCCATCAGAAATATCTCATAGATATGCTCGAGTCCATTCAAAGCAGAGCTGCCCGGTACATTTTTAGCAATTATAGTCCCCTCGCAAGTGTATCCCAGCTTAAAAACCTTAATGACATACAGATACTTGAAATTCGTCGCTCCATTTCACTTCTGTGTTTATTCCATAAATATGTTCACACCCGTCCTTCGTTGTTACCTCTGGCATCACCTTTCCGCTCTTCACAACGCTTACACAATCAACTCAGCTTCAACCGGATATATGGGAAGACCCTGTCGTTTAATTCCTCTGCATTACCTAGAGCAATAAAACTCTGGAATGATCTTCCTGGCAACATAATCTCTTTCATTGATCCTGGTGAGTTTAAAAAACATCTATGTATACATCTATTGCCATAGTGATGTTCGAAATGTACAACAGTTTCATTTGTTCTTAACGTTGTTTTTCGTGTCTCGTGTCTGATGTTATTTTAACTCGGTTTTGTATAAATTTCGTGTTCCTTTCTTGTATTTGACTTGTACCGCGTTCTTGTACGATATTCTTGTACCGATTTGCCCCCCTCACCCAATGCTCTTCGGGGCCTGTGAGGTACTAATAAATAAATAAATAAAAATAAATAAAAGTGTCCTCTACAGAGAAACGCTATTACTATCACTGTAGTACCCTACTTGACCATATCTCCGGCAAATATATCTGGTTTCCGAAAATACACACTGTTATTTTTTCTTCCTGGAATGCAAGGCATGTTTATTTTGTTTTGCGCTCTCTCCAGTGAAACCATCACTAAAAGCTACCCGGCTTTCAAATCACCAGTGAGGAGCATTGACCCTTTGCCAGTGTTTTTGCATACTTCGCTGACGAGGCGAGCACAGCTCACTAAAACTTTCGTCAACGAGGCGTATGTTCCTGTATCGTAACAGCCTTCAGGTCGGCAACTCAAATGCAAGCCACCCTGCACTAAATATGGGTAAATATTTTCCAGCTGGTGAGTTTATATATGTTTTCGGTACGCCTTTTTTTGTAGAAGCCAAACTGTGATCTAGGCTGCTGCTCATGGTCTCCAGCATTGTCGTACCTCCACAGGGCACATGCATTATTCAAAAATTTATCGACAAAAAATTTCTTTCGCGTTTCTAAAAAAGCCGCTATGGAATCGAACAATTAAGATAGCGAGCTTACAATTATATAGATAAAACGTGGTGCATAAACTACAATGTTCTGTTTATTTAACGTACCGTACGTCGTCCGGAGCTGGCGCAACATTCGTTGTTCAGTAAACTTTCTTTCGGGAAAAAAGCACGCTTTGTTTGTATCTGCGTCACTCACCTGGAGGGAAAGTGCAGCCCAGTGGGTGTCGGTGCGGGAATTGATGTGTACAGCTCAAAATTCATCCCGTGCCTGCGGAGCCCCGCCCACTACCCGCCTATATACCATCACCCTCTAGAAAAGCACAATCCTCCCTCTAACCGGTAACAAGGTCATCAATATACGCACTGTACAGCACATTCCCCAAACGCCACCGGGTACCATCTACTTCTGTGTAGAAAAAGATAACATTCATGTCGAGTCTTTTTGGACAGGAGAGGGCCAGATGGAGGTGGGCGAATGAAAATGACCCTAGATAGGGGAGCGCTGCGGCGAGATAGCTTCTTAGTTGGGCTCCTAGAGAGGGACAGGACATTAAAATCCACTTTTAAAAATTAGTAGGACGCTAAAGCATTGACCTAAATGTGGACGCGATAGCGGTTTTAAGATTACTTTGTTGTCTCCCAGTTTATTTGCTTAGGGAGAGTTGCACAGTGGTTGACAAAGAGTTAAACTCCATTACTTATTTGGGTTTAAGCAAAACGCTTTCCTATGCGCCTATCCGTTGCATGATCGGCGTGTGTTTCGATGGGTTTGAATGTGCCTGGCGGCGCCTAGCCTCTCCGCTCTTCGCTTCTTCTTTGAATATGTGGTGCACAGAGCCGGTGGCGCTCTGCTTTTCTGCTGCTACTTCTGCCTTCAGTTCAGTTCAGTTCAGGCGTTCAGTCGTGTCCGACTCTTCGTGACCCTATGGACCATGTCACGCCACGCTTTCCGGTCTCTCACTATCTTCTTAACATCACATAGCTTCATCTGCAATGCCTCGAGAATGCCATCTAACCATCGCGTTCGCTGCCTACCCCTTCTCCGGCGACCGTCAACCTTTCCCAACATCAAATCTTTCTCCAGCGACTCCTCTCTTCTCATCAGATGACCAAAGTAGCTGAGCTTTAACTTTAGAATTTGACCCTCCAATGAGCAGTCAGGGTTTATGGTCGACAATATCGACTGATTTGATCCTCTGGCAGTCGCTATTTCATGGCTGCAGTCTCCTTCAGAGGTAATCTTGGCGCCCAAGAACAAAAAATCTGTCACAGCTTCCACTTCTTGTCCCTTGATGCTCCAGGACTTGATAGGGCAAGACGCCATCATCTTTGTCTTTTTAATGTTCAGTTTAAGCCCAAACTTCTCACCCTCCTCTTGTACGCGCATCAGAAGTCTCTTGAGTTCCACTTCACTTCCTGCCATTAAAGTGGTATCATCCGCATATCTAAGGTTGTTACGTTTCCAGCAATCTTCACTCCAGCTGAAGACTCGTCCAGATCGGCCTTCATCATCACTAAGACGTCTCCTTACCTTTCGTCACGCTCGCCTATTACTCCTCACGACATGATACTGCCGGATACTCTCCCGTTTATCGGCCGCGACCCTTTACTCGCCTTCAACACCTTGCTGCCTCTTGATGACTCTTCCTGTACTTAAGCTTCGGATACCATCGCCCGCGCTGAAACCGCCCACCACAATGCTCACGACCTGTTTGGCGTGTCTTAGCGCTCTCAAAAGGGTCGTTATGACCTTCATCCGCATGATGTCCACTATCTTCCTGGTTCCCTCGTACTTAATTCTTTGGCTCCCGGCTCGCCCTGTGGGGATTGGGAGAGAAACTTCTGCCTCCTTACGTTGGTGCTTACTGCGTCTTGCGAAAAGTCCCTGATGTGACCTATGAGATCGCCCCTCTACAGCCCAAGTATCCTTCCACAACTCCTCATCCAGAACTCGTGAACGTTGCTCGTCTTAAACAGTAACATTCTGTGTAGGCCGCAGCGGGACAGTGCTTCTCCTGCGCGGGGCATACTGTTAAGGTGCGCAGTACCGAGATGACGATGACGTACCGATGTGGTGTAGTGAAGAAGACGACGCTTAGGCTAAGCTGGGTTCGTTCAGGTGGCGTGTGCGTCTGACGGGGAACTACCGTTTGCCGCTGCGTACGTTTCCCTCAACAATATGTTTGACCACAACACTTTCGTTATTCCCGTTTTCTCATAAAGCGACAGCTGCCCCATGTGTGTGAAAGTGTCTTAGTCACTGGGCCATATTAGGGCACACAGGCAGATCGAACACGACGTCCATTCGAGATGTCATGCTCAGAGTACGGCATGCACTTACGCCACGCGTGGAATCGTTTACAATGTGCCATGCTGAGTGCAAAGGTAAGAGCATAATGAAAAGAACGCCGCTGTAATATAGAATTACAGTAAAATACCACTTGAACGAACGTCACTTAAACGAAGTATTCAGTAGTACGAACTTTATTAATTTCCCCCGCCGAAGCTCCATTGAACGCTATGCAAACGCCCTTCATTTTAACGAACTTCAATTGTTGCTTATTTCAGTTCTACGAACATTTTCTATAACTTCATCTTGTGTTTCCCACGTTATACTGAGTATTTAAACCAGAACAACGTGCACTTTTTACTGAATATTTCGAGAAACATATTTTATTAGCGCGTGACAAAAGCTGGCCGTCATTTAGCTCTAAGCCTAACTGGCTATCTAAACAAGCTCGTATCCAGCGGAATCACAGCTATCTTTGCGTGCTTAATTGGATCCACAGTCATAGCCACCCATAGCCACAACTTCAGCCCTACAAAGCTTCTTAGCTCCAAGAAAGGCGTACTTATATATGCTGGTTAATTGTGATCTGTGGAAGGAATGATCTGGTTGGAGGAAAGGAATGCCTCTGCTGCCCAGCAGACCGCTGTGCCGGACGAGGTTCACGGGAGCTTGCACACAGTGACTGAGGCCAAGACCACTGCAGTCCGAAGTTCAAAAGTGCGGCACAATTTCAGTTCAGCGAACTTTCACTTTAGCAAACATTTTCCTAAGGTCCCTTGAAGTTCGTTCAAGTGAAGTTTAACTGTACAGGTTTCACTGTGAGTAAGCGTTAACTCACATATTTCCCCTAGAACACATGCCACAGAGGCAGGAGGATAATTGTCAATCGATTTCTGTTTACCGTTTTAAAATATTTTACCGAGTATTTCTAAAAACATTTTCTCCCTTCCATTTCCACTTTGCGTTCAAATATAACAAATTCGAATGGTCACTCCATTTATAGAACCACCCTATAGAGCAGGCATTGATTTAGGGATTTCCATTTTTCTCACTTTTCTTGTTCGGCTGCCTGTGTTAAAAATGATAACCAAATCGAAGACAATCTTTGGAAAATAATTTCATTGTAGCAATATATCTGCGCGATTTTTTGATTGCTCTCACCTAACAAGAATATTCGCGGCACCTTAATAAAAGAGTGTAATTTAGACATGGACGCCAAAGATTAGAGACTGTTTTCGCAACCAACAATAGGCACATAATACTAGTGTTCAGGGTCTGACAGAATTTTTCCCCGGCTAATACTAGAAAACTCTTAAGCAAGAAAAGCAAAAACAGATGATACCCATCTTGCTATATAAATACCTTGATACTTTCTCTAATCTTGCTGTAAGCTTCGACAAAATTATTTAGGCCACGCGTCCAGCAGTTTCCAAAAATGAAATGAAATTGAAGTTTCCAAATTGATGAAGCTAGCATAGTTCTGGAAATCAATTACCATAAATGCAGTTTTAAGCCCGAAGCAACGTGCGGAGTGCCTTCAGGTAATCAAATGCATCATACACAATCGTGTATTTTTACCGGTAGGCATTTACTCAGATTTTTGCTTCAGTAATGCGGATACAGTCGAAGATGAATAAACTAAAAGCAGCTCATTGAACCTGCTTTTGTTTGCATTCTCAGCATATTGCATTCACTATGGTATTACAGTAAGCCACCCCTGGAAAAGAATCCCTTTTCACTCTTCTCAATTAGCTACAAGATGCAAGCAAGTTTAAAGGGACACTGCAGCACTTTTTGCAAAAGTTAGGCTTTTAGCACAAAGCCATAGTGTTTCATGCTGCGAACTCGAATACCAGAATAAATTTAATCAGATGAAAGCAGAAATAGCCTTTTTTTTTTCAGAAATACGCAGCCCGCGCGACGGGGCTCACCGCGGGTCGCGCCGCCGCCCGTGATTGGCCATGGCGTCGCGTGACGACATTCTGAGGACCGGGGAAGCTGCCGATGCGGCTCCTTCGCTGCGCTGTGTTGACCGCAGCTCTCTGCGGCTTTGTGAATGTCGTTATGGCATGTCATTTCCACACGAACGACCATCGGGATTTTTACCGCATGTATCCATAACAGATACGCCCACAAACGATGAAGCACTTGCGTTGTGGGGAGCGTAGATTTTGCATGAAAACTTGCTTTGGTTACAGTGAGGTAGTTTGAAAAGTAGTGTGTGTCATAATTAGCAGAAACTACATTGCCCTCAGCTAAACTTCGGCCCGCTGATTCCTGGGAAGGAAGGGCCCAATGCTTGGTGTACCAAATCCTTGTTGGAATGCCAGTCGTGGTACCTTGGGGAAGCGAAGAATTTTATAGAAAGGGTGAAGCAGTACACAGCTGCCATCAGACAAATGAACAATAAGCTAAGCGTGGTTGCGGAGCTCTGCAATGCATACGAGCCAGTAACAGGGCCATTGTGCTGGAGACCAAGTCAAATGTGCGCAGAATGATGCTTGAGTCATACATTTAGCAAACGTTGAAAGCCTTTCCTTTTTATCGTATTGTCACAATACACGTTTAGTGAATTGACGGCGGACGTATGTTGAAAGCCAAGCTACATCTCCTCCGCACCCATACCTTCATGAGAAAACCGTGTTCCGAAATGTGTTTTCTTACAACAGCTTCGTCGTTTTCATTTCCAACTTAATGCGCATCCCCAAACAAGACAGGACTACGTAAAATGACGAGGCGGCAGCAAGTGCTAATCGCAAGGCCATGTATGAACAACTTCGATGATTGATTGCTTGGACGCACCGAAGGAAACCTCGCTCTTTGTGCTCCTTACTTCAACGTGCCTATACCCAGCTGAGCGGTACGCTCCTTATCTTCTAATACTCCCGTAAGGGTTCCACGAACATACCAGGAACGTGCCGTGCTGGAAAAGATCTCGCAGTCTTCACAACCTAGCTTCGACACAGCAGTGGGCTCTTCTTAATCATCTGCTAGTTTGCAAAAATCATCAGCACGTGCTACTGATGAGTTGTCCATGTTTAGCACAGAAGCCGTCGCGCGAAGCTTTTGCGCAAAAAAATAAGCGAGACACGCGAATACAACCATGCGCCGATGCTGTCTGATCGTCTCATCATGAGATTGCAGTCCATGAACGGATCGCAGATGACTGTCCCGACTGTTTTGTGCAAGGAAACCGAAGGAACATCGTCATGGTTCAGCCATGCCCTTTTTTCAAAGCCCTATAGAAATCGCATTAGGAACGAACTGCATGTAGTTACAATTACGAAAATGCTTCGAGTAGAATGTTTCTTTGGTTGGCTTGATTTTATCTCTCTTCTCAGCAAAGCCGCATTGCGCCGCGAACTTTTTATACAATCGAAGATTACATCGTCGCGTCCACAGCTGTTCGTGCATCCCAACACATGCAGAGCTGTGTTGTATGAGGTGCACAACACTAAGTTGACACGTTTTGTAAACAATCCCACGTTTTTAACCTGAACGCACGAGCGTCGACCGTCGAGTCGATAAGCGCCGTATGACGGAGCAAAGCGGCGAAATCAGCGAGAATACGCGCGTGCGCACAATGAGCCCTCCAGTGCAGTTGTCCTCTGCCAGGTTGTTCTGGGAACGGGACCTCACTCCTGCTTCTTTTGAACACCGTTATTGTCATTATCCTTTTTATTTTCCGAACGCTTCCATCAAGTCCTCCACTACGGCGTCTCTCATAGCCTGAGTTGCTTTGGGACGTTAAACTCCACAAACCAACCAACCAAGTTAAAAATAAGCGGTCGGGTGATAGCACTAGCGCTGGATTGAATGCGATATACGCCCGCTGATTATACTACTTGCGTATCAGCATTTTGTTTCTTTTTGCTATGGGATTACTTCGCTTATCAATTCACACCTTCTCATACAGGAAAGCAGACGGTACCACGTGGCCCTTTCTACACTTTTCCCAGCGGAATTCAGAAAACAGAAGGAAATTAGGAATGGAAAGAAAATTTCCGATCGCGATACAGGCCACCTCAATACTTTCCAACGAAAATATACAACAAAAACAGTCATTTTCTTTTATCCTATTTATTAAGGATGCTGTGAAGTAAAAGATTTAAAAAAAGTAAAGCTTGAAAATCATAGTCTAGAGAAACAGTGTAAACGGCTGTCCAATTAGAAAGAATAATGTAGAAACAGAATTAAGATTATCGTTTTATATCGCGTTGTGCATGTTTACCTTCTACAGACGTTTTTTTAGACATTCGTGATGTGAGAGTCCTGGCCCCTTGCATCTGTGGTAACGAAGTTCAAAACTTCACGGGTAAATAACTAAGCGAACCTTGAGTTTATTTTTCGCTTTTTTTGAAATCATGAGTGGTTGGAGCGGTCATTGAAAATGTGCCACACTAAAAGAAAATGAAATGGCACAGAAAATGTAGATAAATGACTGAGGACAAAGAAGACACGTCAGAAAAAAAAAAAAAAACTCGCTTTGTCATGCACTATTTTATTCTTTTGACTTCACTGCCCAGCGATTTCCCGAATGAGCACTGAAGCTCGTTCATCTGTCCGCAAAAGCAATATCAGCAGAAAGTCAAAGGAACATAAGAGCGATTAATGCATTTCAATTCTCTATATTATTTATTGAATAGAACTAAGTTTTTTTTAGCTCCCAAGTGGTAATCACGATAAATAAACTTTTAATGCTGACTGCATTGTGAGTATGGCCTGAAAATACGCAATAAATGCGTCACTTCATTCGAATTCCGAAGATACTAGTGTTGTGCGGCTCGTAGACCGGATTCATGGTTAGTTTTTGTACGACTGTGTCAGCTTAAATTTACCACTATGCAGACGACAAAGCCAAAACTGAATAACAATGAATTTAAATTCCAGCACAACTTTGGCTTGTAGCCTTTATTTAAATTTAAAGCAGAATACCAGCCGCGGTAGCGCAGTGGTTACAATGCTAGACTGCTGTGCCTGAGGATGCGGAATCGCATATCGGCCATGGCTGCCGGTTTTTGATGGATGTGAAAAGGAAGGCGCCCCTGGGCTCTACAATATGCACATCAACATACCTAAAGTGGTCGATATTGTGCGGAGCTCTCTACGACGGCGTCACTCATAGCCTCAGTTGCTCTGCGACGTTAAACCCCTAAACAAAACCAAACCAGATTTATGTATATTTTAAAATTTCACCGCAATCAAAGGACACATCTCCCTGAAAACAAAACAAAAGAAAGAGAGAGAAATCAATCACTTCTACAGGAGTGAATTTCTTCCTGTTTTTTACTCACACCGCCTAGCATCCTACATGAAATATTGTCCCTATTTTGGTATTTTTAGAGCCCCTATCATGTGTGCTCAGCTTTAGCCAGTAAGGCCTTAACCAAAGCACGTTCTGTCAACAAGCTCACTCCCACCAACAATAAACCTACTGCGGCTCTTCCTCTCTAAAAAGCAAAAACAGAATTAGTGTACAAATTTTATAATCGAAATAGTGTTCACTAGTCTACTCCCATCTTACTTCGCGTGTACAGCCGCCACTTGCCCGTATGGATATCAACCACGTTCTATTTCATTGCTTTCTTCCTATTCAAAAATGCACCTTTGTTCCTGATATTATGCCCTTTCCTTTCATACAAGTACTGTAACTAACTGTATCCTACTGAGCATAGGTGCACACACACCTTTTTCAGTCATAGAGCGCTTTCAACACAAATACTAATCTCTTGATTGAAACTGAGTGTAATAGGCTTTACGTGTCACCTGTGTGGTGATACAGAACAATAGAGAACAATGAAATAAACACCGTGCTGCAATATTTTAAGCTGTTGATATCTATCTTTTATTACTGCGCGCTGTAGCCCTGACTCCTAAAACTAAACTGTAACAGTAAGAAAAAAGGTTATTTCTGTGAACTGTGAGCCAATAAATACATAAATATGCATGCGCTATACACAAAGACAATATCTACATCAGCCAAACAATTATGCACGGTTCATTTGTCTACACGGTTTGTTCACTTCGGAAACGTCAATATAAAAATGCCTGTCTTTCTAGGCAGGTGCGTACAAATCTTCCTGAGGTTATTCGCAAAGAGTAAAAAACTTTTAAACGCTGCGCTGAAGACCGGAACTAAATTGGCAATGGGCTCCGAGCAGAAAACTGATGTTTGCAGATGTATAGAGCAGTAAAATATTACTTCCGCCTTTGCCGATACTCTTCTTAGCAAGTTGAAGCAAATGTAGCATAAAACTGCACGATGAAAGTTTCACATAAGCAACGCATCACATGGAACGTCGCTGTGGATTCCGTAGCTTTTTTCGCATTCATAGTTATTCTTCTACCGAATACAAATTTTCATAATGCAGTGGACCTTGTCATCACGCTCGCTGGTAGGCAGAAACAACTTTTGGTGACAGCAGCAGCGTCGGGCAGCTGCGAAGACCAAGAAGCTAGCTTCAAGGATGTGTTCTGATAGTATCACGAATTTATCTTTTTTTTTTCAATTGAGGCTTCGTACATATTTATTTATTTTAGATGCATTGCTTTTAATATTACCTACTCCCAAACGGCCCATATGGGTTGGTTTAGTTCCTTCTAGCTAGACCTGTGTTTTTTACATTTATTTTGCGAACTGCCTTAAACATTAACGATGGCTTCCTCCTCTCACTTCTGAGCGAAAATCTTCCGGACGCTAAGGCAAAGGATGAAAAAAAGGTTTTCTTGAGAGTTGGCTAACAGGACTGCAGTAACTGCTAAGAAGGCATGAAACTGACTTAGAATTCGATATTAACTTTTCTCAATAAGGCTTCTTATGCCGTCATGTAGGTTCATTGCAAAGTAAACTTCAGGAGGTTTGCTACACATCCTTTTTCATAACTTGGTTAAAATTTAGTGCCTCACTCAACAATGTTTTTCGTGATGTAGGAATGAAATAAAGGCAGAATTTATCGCCTTTTTTGTGGTATCCTTTAGCACATATAATATTTTATTAACAGATTGGAGTATCACAGCGTTACGCAATGGCTTTAGCGGCCATATTATGAACAATCATTATGGTAGCTGCTGGAAAACAAAGGTTATGTACACTTTTTTGTACGCAGCTTTCTTACAGCGACGCCACAAATAAGCAGAATTATTTCACTATTCACTTACGTTAGCATACATGTTGACTCCTGACCTGATTCATCTAAAGTGCGGCTTTATTATTTCAACCTTCTAAATATTTATGATTTGACCTCAGTTTACATTCCATCTTCTCTGTCGTATGTTTCATTGGACTCTCAGTTCGATTAGAAGCATTAAGTTGAAAATTTATGCACGTAATGGTGAAAATTCCTGTTTATCTTGTTACGTGGCAGCAAGCGATGGCAACAGGAGAACAGAACCCAGTAGGAAAAAACTACAGAACTGTGTTAAAAATACGACAAAATATCCCGCAGTTCTGTCGTAATCATCAGATTTTTAGTAGTTCTGTAGTTTTACTGTAGTATATTTCTGTTGTCTGTAGTTCTGTAGTACTTTTCTCTTGTAACTACAGAAATTTCTGATGTTACGACAGAATTTCTTGTTGTGCCAACAGGTTTCCCGTCAAAAACTGCACAGAAATTCTGTCGTAACATCAGAAAATTTTCTGTAGTTTTTTGCGACTCGGAAGACAGAGAGAAGATGCTCGATGGTCGTGAGATGACGTTTATTGAATATGTGTGCGGGCCTTGCACGCGCGCTCCTGCCGACGCCACTGCTCTCTTCTTCCTTCTTCGTCCGTAACGATATTAAAGCAAACAAATCGAGAAGTTCTTACCCTGCTAAGTCCTGACTGTAATAAACTTTTTACGTTCGTGAGAGCACCTCTGAACTATGATTTGGTGAACACTTCTGCCATAAGTAGCCGTTTTATCACCCCGCGATTCAAACACGTTTCTCCACAAATATCTAAACCGCATTAAGGATTACAATGTATGTCGGACAATATGCAACAACACATTCGGAGCAGTGGTGAGGGCGACACACCAGCAGCACACCTCCAGTTTCAACCGAGATCCCTTCACATTATAATGGTGGATAGTTTTCGCTTTGTGCGAATAAAACGATTTACTTTTTTGTTGCTTTTGGAAAGTGTTAGGAAATTACACCTTATTCGCCTCTAACACCGAGTCGGTATTGTTTGTGCTTGTGGCTTGAATCTTGCTTTTAGTGCAAGCCAACCAAGTGGATTATTTAAAGGTATGCACCGAGTGTTGGTTAAATATCTATATATTTCGACGAGTTTTTAATTAAAATTTACTTGCTTTCGCTCATGTTTCTTCCTGTAAATAATTTTCTGTAGTTTCGAACTCTCATTATTTTAGGAAATTTTCAAGGGCCAATGCAGATTTATTTAACACTATTCGAGATAATAATCTAATCAGAATCCTTGCGTTGCCTCTACCGATACAAAAATTTGTTTTCAATACATAAAGTAGAATTGTTTTAAAGGAGCAAGACAGAGCCGCAACAATAGCTGGCTTCGAAAAAGTGACGTCGTCAGGAACGACAATTCATTATTGCGACAGATAGTGTCCCAAGATCATAGTGTACGCGCCGCCTGAATTATTAGGAGGCTGCTAAAAACAGGTTGAGTAATTGTTTGTCTCAAGATATCAAACTGAATGCTGAAATATTGTCCTTCAGCATCTGGAGAGCGAGCGCCAACAGTAGTGAGTTCATCAGAATGCTGAAGGAAAGTAGGTCGTTAAAGTTTCTCCAATTGATCCAACAAAATTTAAAATTTTCAAATTCCTTAGCGCTGGAACGAAACAGCATCCCACTGTGAAATTAGCCACAAAAGACCAGTAAGCTGCAAGTAATGTATGCCATACTTCCTGTGAAATCTAAGAATGTTAAATATTCGCAATAGTTCACCATTGAAGTGTACGCGGAAGCCCGCGTTATAATGAAGCATTGTTTCAGGAATTGGCTGATTTCGAAAAAAAAAAATAGACGCTCAAGCTTCGCCCTAAGTGTGGACGCGAGTCTCACATCGCCTTTTTATTCCGCGGATTTCATTTTTTTTTTCGTTTATGTATATTTTTGAGAAACTTAATGTGCAGTGTATGTTTCACAGCGCGCTGAAACAGGTGGCAAAGTACATGGGTAGCTGCAGAGTCACTCGACGATGCTTTGGGAGTCTATAAGGAAAGACACAAGTGCTTCGCAAGAAGTCACATTTGTGTCCGTAGCTTAAAATCAATTCAATAATTTATTTTCTGTGCAATAATTCCAGCTCTAAAATTAAATACTGTATAATAAAACAGCATGCAGACTTGCTCAAAGGTCACTGAACAATATAGTAGGTTGATACCACGTGTAAAATAATATAGAAATGTCGAGCCTGTATTTTCACACCATGTGCAAAATTATAAAGAAATGTCGAGAAGATAAATAACCACTTTACATAGTCATAATCTGAATTTTAAAGCGCAAATAATAAAGGTTACAGGAGGATATCTTAAAAATACATGATTTATTATTGAAATTGTCTTACTGAGTAGCTCACGGGACGCATTTCAAAGCAAGATGAGATACGTAGACATATATATTGTTACGAGGCGGCTCACAGGCGGCGAGGTAGCGACGAATAGAGCGGTAGAGGCCAGGCCAGTAGAATCGCCGTCGAACATTGTCGTATGTGCGGGACACTCCTAGGTGCCCTGCTGTAGGAGCATCATGAAGGTGCGCAAGAACAGCAGAGCGTAGATGTGTCGGGACAACAAGCAAAAGGTCTACACCATCTGGGCGCATAATGCGTCAGTATAATGTGCTATTAAGCTGCACAAACATACTGATGGGCGGATGTGTGCTGTCGTTGCGCAGGTGATCAATAATGGGGCGCAGGGAAGGATCACGACTCTGTTCGACGCCGATGTGGAGAAAGATCTAAATGAACAAAACGCAGTCGTCAGCAGTATTGTCAGGAAGTTCAGGAGGGTCAACGGGGTGGCGGGACAAGCAGTCGGCGTCTTGATGTAGGCGGCCTGACTTGTACACAACAGTAAACGTGTATTCTTGTAATCGCAAGGCCCAGCGACCTAAGCGGCCAGTAGGATCCTTAAGTGATGACAACCAACACAAGGCATGATGGTCCGTCACTACGCTGAAGGGCCGCCCAAACAAATAAGGACGGAATTTGGTCAACGCCCAAAAAAGTGCAAGGCATTCGCGCTCCGTAATGGAATAATTGCGCTCGGACTGAGATAGAAGGCGGCTGGCATAGGCAATCACACGAGAGTGGCCGTGCTGGTACTGGGCAAGGATGGCGCCAATACCATGTCTGATAGCGTCGGTGCGCAGTTCTGTAGGCGCAGACGGGTCGAAGTGCGCCAGTACAGAAGGAGCGGTGAGCGCGGAAATGAGCGTTGTGAAGGCCTGAGCTTGTTCATGGTTCCGCGAGAAATTCACGTTTTTCTGCAAAAGGGAGGTAAGGGGACGTGCTAGGTCAGCGAAGTTCCGAATGAAGCGACGGAAGTAGGAGCAGAGCCCGAGAAAACTTCGCACATCACTTGTATTACGTGGTGTAGGGAACTCGCGGACTGCACGAATTTTATCAGGGTCGGGCTGCACACCATTTTCGTCAACCAAATGTCCCAGGATTTTGATCTGGCGGCGGCCGAAGCTGATTTTTTTGCGTTGAGTTGAAGACCGGCGCGGCGAAAGACAGCCAGTATCGTAGAAAGCCGTTCAAGGTGACTTGTGAACGTGGGAGAGAAAACGACAACGTCATCTAAGTAGCATAAGCACGTTGTCCACTTGAAGCCACGGAGAAGCAAGTCCATCATGCGCTCGAAGGTCGCAGGAGCGTTACAGAGGCCAAATGGCATGACCTTGAATTGGTATAGTCCGTCAGGGGTGACAAATGCGGTTTTCTCTCGATCCCGTTCGTCGACAGCTATTTGCCAGTAGCCGGAACGCATGTCGATCGAGGAAAAATAGCTGGCACCATGCAAGCAGTCGAGTGCGTCGTCAATATTCGGGAGCGGATAAACGTCTTTTTTAATGATCTGATTGAGGTGGCGGTAATCTACACAGATTCTCCAAGTTTGATCTTTCTTTTTGACTAAAACGACAGGAGACGCCCAGGGACTGCAGGAAGGCTCAATAATATTATTTGTCAACATCTTGTCGATCTCCTTCTGTATCACGTGGCGCTAAGCAAGAGAGACTCGATAAGGCCTTCTGTGAATAGGGCTGGCATCACCAGTATTGATGCGATGGGTAACGACAGATGTCTGGGCCAAAGGTCGGTCGGCAAAATCAAAAATGTCCTTGTAAGAAGGCAAAAGGTCAGAGAGAGCACCGGCTTGCTGAGGTGTCAAATCCGGTGCTATCATGGCAGTAAAAAGGGTTGAACGAGAAGCTGATACGGGGGGTTCAGACAGAGGCACAGGCTTGAGGGCAGAAACTTCGCAGTCAGCCAACGGAAGCAAGTCAGCGAGTGCAATGCCATGGGGCAAAACTTGGACAGAGTGGCTAAAGTTAAGGACGGGAAGATAGGTTCTGTTATCTGTGACGGTCAGGACAATCTGAGGGAGTATGACGTTACGGTGGAGAACAACATCGGTGATTGGACAAGTGGCGTATGTACCATCAGGAATAGCAGGAAACGGGGACAAAGTAACATACATGGCAGCTTCGGGCGGTAGGCGAACAAACTCGACGGAGCAGAGGCGTGGCTTGATATCTGTGCGGTCGGAGCAGAAAGGCAGGTCTAAGCGAAGGAGGCCACTTGAACAATCATTCAGGGCAGAGTGCGCCGTTAAAAAGTCGATGCCGAGGATCACATCGGGAGGGCAGCGGCCGATTACAGTGAAGAGCACAGGGGTAGTTCGACCACAAATGCTCACGCGCGCAGTGCAAAGTCCAACGACGGCAGTGACGGCTTCATCGGCGACACGAACGGCTGATGAAGAGGCGGGTGTGACAACTTTTTTGAGTCGGCGGCGAAACGAAGAGCTGAGGACCGAAATTTGGGCACCAGTGTCAATGAGGGCGGTAACAGGCACACCATCTACACAGATATCTAGAAGATTGCGGCGATGAGCGAGGGTCAGCAGAGGGTTTTCGGGCCGGGTCGTCAATGCAGCTTCACCTCCGGGAGCTGCATTGATCAGTTTTCTGGGAGCGGCCCAGAGAAGTGAGGGGACGAGGAACGGTGAGGTAGGGGCGAGTGGGAACGGCGGGTCTGGGGAGACGGCGATCGGCTGGACATGCGCGGGGATGGCGGGTTAGTCACGAGAAGGCATATCACGGAGAGAGGTTGGGTGTGGTCCGTAGGCGGTGCTGCGATCATGATAGTAGCGAGGTCGAGGTGGCGGAACCCAACGGCTACGGCAATGGCGAGAAATGTGGCCGGCACGTGAGCAGTTGAAGCAGATGGGACGGTTCGAAGGTCCGCCATTCTTCTGGGTTGCGGTAGCGTCGGGTAGATCCGGGGTATCGCGTCGAGAAGGGCGCAGTCGGAGCCGCAGCAGCTACCACCGGAACGGTGGGCTGGACAGATGGCTGTGCGGACGGCTGACCAGAGCTGAGGCTTGCGCTCGCATTAAGGCCCACTTTCGCGAATTCTTGGCGAACGACCGCTTGGATCAGTGCTATAGTAGCATCCGCCGGCTGAGGTGTGAATGCGACGGGGGCCATTGCCTCCAGCTCTCTGCGAACGATCCTGGTCAAGTTTGGCTCATGGGACGGCTGCTGCAGTGTTGGCAGATCTTCGCACGAAGACGTAGCAACTGTGTTTGGCAAGCGGTCGAAGCGGGGAGCAATACGACGATGTTTAGCTAGCTCAAACCGCCGGCATACCTCGAGGACAGAGTCGACCGTCGTGCAATCTTTGCAAAATAGAAGGTTAAAAGCGTCGTCAGCAATGCCCTTTAAGATGTGACCCACCTTGTCACACTCGGGTACGGCGCTGTTCACTTTGCGGCATAGAGCTAGTACGTCTTGTATGTACGACAGATATGATTCGGTCGACGACTGTGCTCGCGATGCCAGGTCCTTTTTAGCGCCTAGCTTGCGTCCGATTGGCTTGCCAAAGAGATCCCGAAGCTTCTCTTTGCACATGTCCCAGGATGTTAGATCTTCTTCGTGCGTCTCGAACCAGACGCGCGCCGTAGCAGCCAGGTAGAAAATGACATTTGCAAGCATCAACGTTGCGTCCCATCGGTTGTGCTTAGTGACTCGCTCGTACATAGCGAGCCAGTCTTCGACGTCGATGTCATCGGTGCCGCAAAAGGTTCTGGGATCACGAGGCTGCGCAACGACGACAGTGGGCGCTGGTTGTGCCGCTGTAGAGGTAGCTGCGTCGGACTGCATAGTGCTAGCACCAAGATGGCGGCAACTACGGAGATCCAGCTTGTGGTATTGGTGCCTAACCCAGCACCTCCACCAAGATGTTACGAGGCACGTCGAGATATTAGGAGGCGATGGTACGCCGTAGCAGCAACAGTTCGCCGTCAGGGACATACTCACAGGAGAACCAGACGTAGCTGCAGCGTCATCTTTCTCTACTAGCCCAGCACTTCGTCATCGTCTCTTTCACTGCGTACCGTAACAATATTATGGTTAGGTTACCCCCCCAAAAAAACATAAAATAATGTGCCTCTGCCCGTGCCACTAGGTATAACGGGCTGAGATACGTAGACATACATTATGTTGAGGCACGAAAAGGAAAGAAAAGATACGTAGACAGAGAAAGTGGAACGATTTTCTACAAAATAGTACCCAAAAAATTAGAGTAGTCCTCAATTGCCACAAAAGGGAACAGAAGCTAACCGCAGGCAGCATAGCAAAAAACTGAAGAGGGAACAAATTTAATTAGGGCACGTAGTGGGTGGAGATCACGAAAATGTGAACAAAATAATGTAAAGAATTAAATAGGACATTGGGATAGATGTTCCTTGGGAAGGGGTGTCAGATATGAATGTATAGACCACTTCCACATTAGCGTTCTATCCCATGCCGTAAAATTTTGGAGGCGAAAAATAAATCTTTAACATAAATATAAAACAACGCAGGAAGATAGGGAATGCCGATATGTTCTGCGTAGGTTTACCGAAGAGAGCAAATTGGCTCAGCAAAGAAATGGCAGTATCCTCATCTTAGATCTGGCGGCGCCGTGGATGCCAGGTATTTACATGCAGTACATCTATATCTTCTCTAGTTGAAGACTGCTTTTCACAAAACCAGCTACGCAAAGTGTTCCACCTTTGGTAATATTATTTATGCAGATCACGCCTCCCCAGAACATCACCCAACCGACTACTGTTCAAAAGAATGCGGGATCGATTACCGGCCTCTGCGGCAGCTTTTCGATGGAGGCGAAAAGCAAGGCGCCCGTGTGCTGTGCGATGACAGTCGAAATTTCCGGAGTCCTCCACTACGTCGTCTCTCATAGCCTGTGTCGCTTTGGGCCGTTAACCCCACAAAAACCAAACCAAAACACCCGGTTTTCTTAGCTTTTAATTAATCAGCCCTTATAGTGTTATATCGTATCGCAATTCTAACGTTCGGAAGGCGAAAAAAATTGCTTTGGCGGTCTAAGTCAGCTGAGCCATGTTAAGCAAAACGAAAGGTCGGTTAAGCATGGTTTAACTGCCGGAGAAGCAAGAGTGAGGACGGCATGCATCGCGGATACATCCGGTTGAAAGAATGCCTTCTCTGCAAGCGGCGCGGGCCTTTCGGTTTCCCTCTTACCAAGATATAATAAACTGTAAAGGCGAACGGAGAAGGTGATCTGCCTACCTCCTACACGCAAGTGAGAGGTGGGGTGCCGCCGCCACAGATGCAGGCTCTTCAACCAGTTGCATAACCATTGGCTGGATCTAAAGGTCTGAGGTGCACAGCAGCGTCTCCTAGGTGTCTCTACTGTCTGTATTGTACGTTCCCCCGGGAGAGTACGGACATTACCATATTTTGTGGTAGAGGTTCTCTCTAGTCCCACAAAAATTAGGCATATCGCTCCTGTCGTCGGGAAACATGTGCTTCGTCATAAGCGAGTGCGGATACGTACAAGTTTGTAGTCGTCTCTAAGTGACTGCTTGTCTGTTGTTTTATTTCGTATCTGGTGGGGTTACCAGTCTACGATCCAACATATAATGCTCCGTGAGCTCTCCATGTTTTAGCATGCGCTCTCCACTCCCTTGGTCATCTAGGAGCCCTGTAGGGTCTCGGCGGTAGAGATCTTGAGCCACCTCGTGGGCCGCCTCGTTGCCGGGGACCAACGGCGTCATGCGCCGGAGTCCAAAGTATTGAAATTTTTCATTTCCATGTTTCGGGCCTAGGACTTTGGCCTTTAAGGGAGAGATCCTGCCCTTGCGAAAATTTGGTATGGCAGTTTTGCTGTCACTGATGAAAAATTTAGCTTGCATTGCGACGCAATCTAACGGCATCGCAGTTACCTCGGTTATTTTTATGCTCTGCCCGCGCAAAGTGGTAGCTGTAACGGAATTGCCCCGGCCGCTGACGACCGTTGCCACAGTAACACCGCCAGCACCTCCCGTTGTGTCTACATAGGCCGCCTCGCCCTCCCGCGCTGTTGTCTAGGCGGCGAACACTGCCCTTCTATCTAGCAACAGCGACTCACTTGGTGAACCACGTGACACAACTATCACGGGTGAGCGGTTGGAGTGGAGGCCGAGGCGACTGCGCAGCACACATCAGTGGCCGTGGCTAGTCACGTGATATGTCAAGTGCCATGTTTGGCGAAGGGGAGCGGGCGATGCGATAGTCTACGCAGCGGTGAATGTGACTGCGAAGCACACAGCTGTGGGGGCAGCGTGCCTCCTCTGCGAGGTCATTTCCAATTCTTATTTGACCTTCCGCTTTGTATACAGGAAGTGGACCTTCACACCAAAACTACTTCAACTGCCTCCCTTGTCAGACACTTAGGGATCTTGAGTAACCATGGATTTTAGCTGCCTATGTGCTGTATTTCACAGGTAGATATTTGTTACCGTAATGTGTGAACATATATGGAAATCCCTTAAGAAACCTAACGTCATATACCACCATCTGGCTGCATATGTTTGTTCACGAGTTGAACTTATTTATTTCGTATAGTCTGAGTAATCTGCTATCTTTGTCAAAGCGCAATTGCCTTGTTCCGGTCATATCGAGGAAACGCCTGGGCATCTTTCCGCAGAACAAGAGTAGAAAACATCTGAGGCTATCATGCAGATATTATTACTGATACAAATGCAGTTAGAAATTCTTGAAAAAATTTGCACACTTTGGTCTCACAAGCGGACAATCGAACCAAAATTAAGCTACATAACAGGCGCTGTGGAACAAGCGGAACGTTTTGCTTTCTCTGCACTACCCTTAGAGATGGATTTGAAAAATTTTATTCACGTGTTATAACTACTGCGACCTCTTTGCCGGATCTGCCTGATAGCCACAATTAGCTAGACAACATAACGCGTACGAACAATCGACAATATTTGGAATCCCAGATATTCAAGCACAACCATAGGTGGAATGAGAGGCAAAAGTTTTTTTTTTTTTTAGGAATTAAGCACATTGGTTAGTCCGAAGTGAATAAAAAGAGCACAGTGATTAGCTCGTTACACAAATGAATGTGACCGTTAATGATTAAATTCTTTACACTTAAATAGAAAGAGCGATTGGTAACTATATACTGGCCAAAAAATTCTTTCCGAGACCACTGCAAAATCTGAAGTGGAGAAATATGTAAGTGTGAGCGTTCCTTCTGTGCACGGTATGTCACGCGCCCTTGTAGAGATTTCACAATGCGGAAATTATGGTAGCCGCTGCGTCGTTGACGACATTGTGCAGTTTGCATACTACAGCCTCATTAGACCCAAACTAGAGTATGCTTGTACAGTCTGGGATCCTTACACCAAGAAGAATAATCTGGCATTGGAGGCTATCCAGCGGAAAGCCGTACGCTTCATGTTTTGAAAGTACCGCTCATCTCACTCTCCCTCTATTTTAATGAATGAGAACTCCATCCCACAGTTGCAAATACGAAGAAAAATTCAGAGACTAAAGTATCTATTTTTGCTAAAAAACAACAAACTTGCTATGAGCCTTGAACCTTACCTCACACCCCTTACAACACGTCCAACAAGACATCATCATGCACAATCTGTAACTCCGTATCAAGCCAAAATCAATGCATTTAAGTATTCTTTTTTCCCTCGTACTGTTGAAGAATGGAATAGGCTGCCTTCTGATGTAACAATGTCCATTGACTCTATTGATAAATTGCTGGCGTTTTAACCATAGTCGCGTTTCATATTGGTGTATATTTTCTTGTTGGTGTTGAACATGTCTTATCGTAATTTGTTTGTCACTTGTGTTTAGTATGTTACTTTTGATGAATTCATATTTTATTGCATTGTATTCTTTTCGCCCCTCCTGCTAGGGCCCATATAGGGCCTGCAGTTTTGGTAAATAAATAAAATAAAAAATGCCCAGGTTTCATTTTTTAGGGTGAGAGCCTTTCTCGGGCAAGGTGAAAATCTCGCGTCGGTGAGATTTTTCCGCGAGATGTGTGGACGAGATTCCGCGAGTGATAGATACTGCGCATTTATTTCTCTGTAAGCCATAAGATTTCGAACTTTTATGCGTTCATTGAAACGCGGGATGTGTTCACGTGGTGCGCGACATTCGATGTGCAGCAGGAACGCTCAAGCTTTCGTATTTCTCCACTACAGAATGTGCAGGGCTTGCGGAACATTTTTCTTCAGAGTTGAATGTAGCGACACTTTGTATACTTTCTGATAACTTTCCCTCACTTATTCGGCTTATTCTTGTCGACACACATCCACTTCCCTTTTTGTGATGTCACAATGACGTCACCTCCCAACATCCCCATAACGTACGACACTCTTTTGAAGTGTGATGTGTGATATGACCGGACGTTGAGGACGCGTTACCTGAAGATGCACACCACGTGACCCTATTTAGATGTTGACATTAGCCTTAGCATTAGAAGGATGGGCATGTACTGTGTTATCGAGGTTTACCAGAGAGACGACAACTAGGAGTAGGTTTCCTTGTCAATAAGTATATAGCGGGTAATATAGATGAATTCTATAGTAATAATGAGAGGGTTGCAGGCATCGTAATTAGGCTTAATAAGCGGTGTAAACTGAAGGTTGTACAGGCCTATGCACTTATATGTAGTTGTGATGACCAGGCAGTAGAAAGCTTCTATGAAGATTTAGAATCGGCAATCCCAAAAATAAAGACGCAGTATAATGTACTAATGGGCGACTTCAATGCCAAGGTAGGGAAAAAACAGGCAGGAGACAAGGCACTAGGTGACTATGGCATTGGTTCTAGGAATAGCAGGGGGGAGTTACTAGTTGAGTTTGCAGAGCGCAATAACTTACGAATCGTGAATACCTTCTTCAACAAACGGAAGAACCGGAAATTAACATGGAAAAGTCCTAACGGAGAGACTAAAAATGAAATCGACTTCATAATGTGTTCAACCCCCGCCATTATGCAAGATGTAGAGGTAATCGGGAAAGTGCGATGCAGGGACCACAGGATGGTGAGGTCCCGAATTGGCCTAAATCTGAAGAAGGAACGCAACAGATTAGTAAGAAAGGAACCCATCAACGAATTAGCGGTGAGGGGGAGGGCAGAAGAGTTCAGGATCTCGATACAGAATAGGTATTTAGCTCTAACTGAGGATGGCGACATTACCCTAGAGGCAAGGAACAATAATTTCAGAGATATCATTACTGAGTGCGCGGTAGAAGTAGGCGGTAGGATAGTTAGAGAGGATACCGGTAAGCTGTCTAAGGAGACGAAAGATTTGATTAAGAAACGCCAGAGTATGAAAGCTTCCACTCCAACAGACCAGATCGAATTGGCCGAGATATCAAAGCTAATTAATAAGTGCAAGGTGGCCGATATAAGGAATTATAACGTGGACAAAAATTGAACATGCTGTAAGGAACGGGGGAACCCTTAAAGCGGTAAAGAAGAAATTGGGCATAGACAAAAACCAGATGTATGCGATAAGGGACAAGGCGGGCAACGTAATCACTAATATAGACAAGATAGTCAAAGTAGCCGAGGAGGTCTATACAGATCTCTACAGTAGCCAAAGTAGTCAGGACCGTAATGAGATTGGCGGTAGGGAAAAACAGTCAGACGTTCCACCAGTGACAAAGGACGAGGTCAAGAAAGCACTAGAAACTATGAAAAGGGGGAAATCAGCTGGAGAGGATCAGATAACTACAGATTTGCTCAAGGACAAGGGGGATATCGTTTCTTCGAATGAGCGTACCGACTAAGCTATAGCAGCTAAAGCTGGCCGTATCTTTAACTCTCTAAGACGAACTATTAATCAGGTTAATGCAGAATTAAAAGAAACACTTTACCTTTCTAACATATGCACTAGTTTAGAGTGAGGACGCTCCACTGGGGCGAATGACATAAAACAAATTATCGCAGAACAAGAGGGTGTTCAAAAGCATGCGGCCAGATCTGTCGCTTCAAACTATAGCTTGGCCGAAACGTCATCAGTAAAAAGAATTATTCTGGGATGGCCCCTCCTAGGAAAGACGGAAATAAATTCGAATAAAGGTATTCCACGATATATTTACAGATGCAGCAGGTTTAATAAAGGAAGCATATATACGTGATCGCACCTACAGGTCTATTCGAGTTTACCGCTGCGGTAAAGATACGGAATATTAATGTAGAATAAATACATATATTTTTTTTCTTATAGCCCTTCACGAATAGAACCGCTTACCGGAGGAAATGTTCTGAGTGTTGCTAGATACATTTTATATTGATTTAGCAAATTTCTGATTTAATTAAATGTCACATAAAATATTTTCTTTCCTACGTGCGTTTTCCAGATGCTGATAAATTTCTACCATTATTATTCACATTGTTCTATTAGCCTCGTGCGTTTTTTTTTTCTCACACGTGGTGTTGACATCTACATCTTCCATCTGTATTCCTTTTGTGTGAATACGTTGGTTAAGATTTTACCGTTTTTGCTTATTGTCTGTTCATTTTATCTATGTGCTACCTTGTTTCCCTTCTACATTTTTGTCCATAGTACGCTGTACGTATGTTAATAAATAAATATGTTCTATTCGAACGCAGGAAAACACTAGGATAAGCAGTACAGTAGCGTGACGGAAACAACCGATCTTCGTGATTGATAACTGACTGGATTCTAAGAGAAAGAAAGCAAGGTGCGGCCGAATGTCATGTAAGCGAATGGAATTAGGAACTCTCTGGTAATAGTAGAGCGGCAGCTGGCACAGAAAAGAGTTTATAGGACAAACATCATCAAGGGTTGAGCGCTGCGCAGGAAGTCGTTTTAATGGCACAGATGTTACGATGTAGTCGCCTTGAGTTAAACAACTTTCACGCCAATATCGCTGAACAACATCATTTCCATAATAAAAGTACGTCAATCTTTCCTTTTGGACATCAACAATAGTCAGAAGCTTTAAATATTTCCAAATGTACATCTTCCTCTTTACAGCGGCTTCTTCCTTCGTTTTGATTTTGGCTCTTGAGGGGTGGTAGCTACAGTTGTAGATCAGAATGACAGAAATGGGTTCCTATTCTAATTCCGCGTAAATCATTTGAGGTATAAAACATTTATTTAATAGCCCTCACTCGAATAATGAAATCGAGAGATCTACACGCGACAAAAGAAATACAATTTTATTTACTCAGAGGTCGTAGGGAATCCCATGTTATGGTCTGTTTGCAGTAATGTTTTATGAAAAATTATGTAGAGTGAGCCACTCAACAAAACAAATTAAATTCATTTCCAAGATTTTTCAGCTCGCGCGAGAGAGTGCGATGTTGTAAAGACTAATTTTACAAGTGCTTATGGATTCCATTCCTGCTTATAAGTGTATGAACTTGTAACCTTTTTTCAGCAGTACTACATTCCTTTTTAAACTACGCACGTTAATGTCAAGGGTAGCTCATACTAATATAGTTCAAACTCCGACTTTCATGCTTGACATGAAGTGTTCTGATACTGTTTCCGCAATATTTAAAAGCGATAATGCGCTATCTAATGAACAGAGTGCTTGAGTCCTGGTTAGTGAAGTTTATTGCATGGGCTTTGAATGTTGATAGAGCTAATGTAAGCATCCATTAACTTGCTGAAAAAGTCCTCCCCCGTACCAGCATTTTTTGAACCTTCATTCTCAAAGATGAATTATTTTTCTATCCTCTAATCTCAAAGGTGTTTGTCCACGAGTACAAGGACTAGAACTATACCAGTATTAAAGAGCTGGCGAATTACAGTGGTGCCGAAAATTACACCTCACCCTTAACTGATTTTATACAAGTATGATTTCATTACAGCACTTACACCGTTCTGTTTCTCTTAGAGTTGTGTCCTCTTTCCTAAAACGCAAAAACTCGCAGTCTTAATCAGCGCCAACTACAAAACTGTGAAGAAATTTGATAGTGACCGATGGATTCAGTTCAGTTCAGGCGTTCAGTCGTGTCCGACTCTTCGTGACCCTATGGACCATGTCACGCCACGCTTTCCGGTCTCTCACTATCTTCTTAACATCACATAGCTTCATCTGCAATGCCTCGAGAATGCCATCTAACCATCGCGTTCGCTGCCTACCCCTTCTCCGGCGACCCTCAACCTTTCCCAACATCAAATCTTTCTCCAGCGACTCCTCTCTTCTCATCAGATGACCAAAGTAGCTGAGCTTTAACTTTAGAATTTGACCCTCCAATGAGCAGTCAGGGTTTATGGTCGACAATATCGACTGATTTGATCTTCTGGCAGTCCAAGGAACTCTTAAGAGTCTTCGCCAGCACCACAATTCAAACGCGTCAATTCTTCGGCGGTCAGCCTTTTTCACAGTCCAACTCTCGCATCCATACATCACAACTGGAAAGACCATAGCACGGGTTATACGGATCTTGGTTGGCAGACTAATGTCTCTGCTCTTTACTAGGCGGTCAAGGCTAACCATTGCTCTCTTTCCCAGAAGCAGGCGTCTCCTAATTTCATGGCTGCAGTCTCCTTCCGAGGTAATCTTGGCGCCCAAGAACAGAAAATCTGTCACAGCTTCCACTTCTTGTCCATTGATGCTCCAGGACTTGATAGGGCAAGACGCCATGATCTTCGTCTTTTTAATGTTCAGTTTAAGCCCAAACTTCTCACTCTCTTCTTGTACGCGCATCAGTAGTCTCTTGAGTTCCACTTCACTTTCTGCCATTAAAGTGGTATCATCCGCATATCTAAGGTTGTTGATACGTTTTCCAGCAATCTTCACTCCAGCTGATGACTCGTCCAGACAGGCCTTCCTCATGATGCACTCTGCATATAGGTTAAATAGGCAGGGCGACAGTATGCAGCCTTGCCTCACCCCTTTCTCAATCGGAAACCAATCAGTAAGACCATGCCCAGTTCTGACTGTGGCCTCTTGCCCTTCATAAAGGTTCCTGAGGAGACAGATGAGGTGAATTGGAACTCCCATCTCTTGGAGAGCTTGCCACAATCTGCTGTGATCTACGCAGTCAAACGCTTTCGCATAATCAATAAAGCAGAAGTAAATGGGTTTCTGGAACTCTCTTGCTTTTTCCATGATCCAGCGAAGGTTGGCAATTTGGTCTCTAGTTCCTCTGCCCTTGCGAAACCCAGCTTGCACGTCCGGAAGCTCCCGATCCACATACTGCTGCAGCCTACCTTGCAGGATTTTTAACATCACCTTGCTAGCATGCGAAATAAGCGCAATCGTGCGGTAGTTGGAACAATCTTTGGCACTGCCTTTCTTTGGAATGGGGATGTAAACTGACCTTCTCCAATCCTGTGGCCATTGCAGGGTTGTCCAAATCTTTTGACATAATGTACGCAGTGTGTTAACAGCGTCGTGGTTGAGGTTTTGAAGCAACTCAGCTGGAATACCATCAATTCCGCTAGCTTTGTTCTTAGCAAGGCTGACTAAGGCCCATTCAACTTCACTCTTCAGGATGCCCGGCTCGACATCAGTAATCACAACCGTCCTATGTTGGGTTTGCACATCCGGGTCCTTCTTGTACAGTTCTTCTGTGTATTCCTGCCACCTCTTCTTTATCTCTGAGGCTTCAGTGAGGTCCTTGCCTCGTTTGTCCTTTATCACGCCCAGCTTAGCACAGAAGATTCCTTTGATATCTTTGATTGTCTTATACAGAGCTCTTGTGTTCCTTAATTGGCTGTTGTCCTCAACTGCTTGACACTGTATGTTCAGGAAGGCATTCTTATCTCTCCTTGCTATTTTCTGAAAATCCGCATGATTAGGATTAGGTGGTTAGAGCGCCCGTCTCGGCTGCGGGAGGTGGTCAGTTCGAAACCCACCGCCGGACACCCACCGGTAAAAATGGGTACAAGCGTCCCCCGGCCTGGTGCTCGGCTTTTACAGGGGTGTGCGTTTGGGAGAAGCTCCGTAAACCCCGCTGCGCGCCCCTCCTCCGCAGTGGGCCCAAACCCAGTTTCGAACCTCGCAGCCTGCAAAGGTGGTTCTGTTTGTCTTGCAAAGGTACTTCCTTTGACCCTCACCTGAAGTGCTCCCTTAGAGCCTCAGCTGCAGCAGTCCTGAAAAAACAAAACGAATGGATTAGGTTCTTTCAAATAAGTACTTTAAGGCAAAGTATCCTAACCATTCGTTTCAAATTTTTCTGATGAGGTTCCTGCCAGTAGGTAAATATGCAAACTATGAATGCACAAGAAGTTATCCAAAGTATGTGCGATGAAGAACTTCCTTCATACAATAGTTCTGCTAGTCGTGATTGACCGAGCTTCTACGAACATAACGCATCGCAAGTGACGTCTAATTTTCAGAGTCGTCTTTTTTAAGTCGAACGTAAAGAAAACAGCTTTGTCTCTATTTTAGCAGCTCTCACGTGTATACATGAAATATATTTTTGCCTCATTCGAGCTTTACTTCGTTAACGCATCACCTGCGAAAGGAAGAGTTGATATAGAGCAAGTATACGTCATTATGTTTACAATAGCCGACATCCTCTATTACTGAGATGAATGGGTTTCTAGAGCTGAGAAACGTGACTGTGCCTTGAGAACGTCCTTTTCATTGCCACACTGCGCTATTTTTTACGCACCTACCCTCATCAATTAGGTATATAATGCCGTGTAACGTAATATGACATTCCTGAAACTCACCGAGCTCGATGGGCTCATATTCATCGCTGATTTGTCATACATTTCTCGAACCTGCACTGAAAACGCCAATTACACGTGCGCCTTGCGATTACCTCATGTCAAAACGCAACTGCGAGCGGCGGCTTTGATACCACTAGAAAGCAATGCTTGGTATAGATTTGCACACTAACGATTGGTCTACGGCTAGGGCACCAATTCATCAAATGACGTATTTTGAGCAAGACATCACTTCCACTGCTTCTCGAGATATGAATGTGAAGCCTGGAAGTAAATGAAATGGAAATGCGCGATGCGAAGGTCCGAGTGCGAAGATTCAGCGCTGTGGAACTAGAGGCGACAGGCACAACACGTGATATGACTGTGACGCTATATGATTTGACATGTCTTTGATGTGACTGTACTAACTTCACCCCTCCCTCTCTTACAACTTTTATATTCACTCACCCCTTTTCCCCAGTGCAGGGTAGCAAACCGGTTTCTTTTACGGGTTAATCTCCCTGCCTTTCCTCCTCGTCACCTTTCGCCTCCTCCTCATCATCCTATAAACTTGTTTTCTCTTAAAATCTGGCAGAAGAAATCGTAACATATTGTTACGGTACGCAGTGAAAGAGACGATGACAAAGTGCCGGGCTAGTGGAGAAAGACGACGCTGCAGCTACGCCTGGTTCTCATGTGAGTGTGTCCCTGACGGTGAATTGTTGCGGCTACGACGTACCATCGCCTCCTAACATCTCGACGTGCCTCGTAACATCTTGGTGGAGCTGCTGGGTAAGACACCAATACCACAAACTGGATCTACGTAGTGGCCGCCAACTTGGTGCTAGCACTATGCAGTCCGACGCAGCTGCCTCTACAGCGGCACAACCAGCGCCCACTGTCGTCGTTGCGCAGCCTCGCGATCCGGGAACCTTTTGCGGCACCGATGACATCGACGTCGAAGACTGGCTCGCTATGTACGAGCGAGTCAGTAAGCACAACCGATGTGACGCAACGTTGATGCTTGCAAATGTCATTTTCTACCTGCCTGGTACGGCGCGCGTCTGGTTCGAGACGCACGAAGATCTAACACCCTGGGACATGTGCAAAGCGAAGCTTCGGGATCTCTTTGGCAAGCCGATCGGACGCAAGCTCGGCGCTAAAAAGGACCTGGCATAGCGAGCACAGTCGTCGACCGAAACATATCCGTCGTACATACAAGACGTACTAGCTCTATGCCGCAAAGTGAACAGCGCCATACCCGAGTGTGACAAGGTGGGCCACATCTTAAAGGGCATTGCTGACGACGCTTTTAACCTTCCATTCTGCAAAGTTTGCACGACTGTCGACTCCGTCCTCGAGGTATGCCGGCGGTTTGAGCAAGCTAAACATCGTCGTATTGCTCCCCGCTTTGACTGCTTGCCAAACACAGTTGCTACGTCTTGGTGCGAATATCTGCCAACACTGCAGCAGCCGTCCCATGAGCCAAACTTGACCAGGATCGTTAGCAGAGAGCTGGAGGCAATGGTTCTCGTCGCATTCACACCTCAGCTGGCGGATGCTACTATAACACTGATCCAAGCTGTCGTTCGCCAAGAATTCGCGAACGTGGGCCTTAATGCGAGCGTAAGCCTCCGCTCTGGTCAGCTGTCCGCACAGCCATCTGTCCAGCCCACCATTCCGGTGGTAGCTGCTGCGGCTCCGACTGCGCCCTTCCCGACGCGATACCCCGAATCTACCTGACGCTACCGCAACCCAGAAGAATGGCGGACCTTGGGCAACCGACCCATCTGCTTCAACTGCTCACGTGCCGGCCACATTTCTCGCCACTGCCGCAGCCGTTGGGTTTCGCCACCTCGACCTCGCTACTATCATGATCGCAGCACCGCCTACGGACCACACCCAACCTCTCTCCGTGATACGCCCTCTCGTGACTTTAACCCGCCATCCCCGCGCATGTCCAGCCGATCGCCGTCTCCCCAGACCCGCCGTTTCCGCTCGCCCCTACCTCACCGTTCCTCGTCCGCTCACTTCTCTGGCTCGCTCCCGGAAAACTGATCAATGCAGCTCCCGGAGGTGAAGCTGCATTGACGACCCGGCCCGAAAATCCTCTGCTGACCCTCGCTCATCGCCGCAATCGTCTAGATATCTGTGTAGATGGTGTGCCTGTTACCGCCCTGATTGACACTGGTGCTCATATTTTCGTCCTCAGCTCTTCGTTTCGCCGCCGACACAAAAACGTTGTCACACCCGCCTCTTCATCAGCCGTTCGTGTCGCCGATGAAGGCGTCGCTGCCGTCGTGGGACTTTTCACTGCGCGCGTGAGCATTTGTGGTCCAACTATCCCTGTGCTCTTCACTGTAATCGACCGCTGCCCTCACGATGTGATCCTCGGCGTCGACCTTTTAACGGCGCACTCTGCCCTGATTGATTGTTCAAGTGGCCTCCTTCGCTTAGACCTGCTTTTCTGCTCCGACCGCACAGATATCAAGCCACGCCTCTGCTCCGTCGAGTTTGTTCGCCTACCGCCCGAAGCTGCCATGTATGTTCCTTTGGCCCCGTTTCCTGCTATTCCTGATGGTACATACGTCACTTGTCCAATCACCGATGTTGTTCTCCACCGTAACGTCATACTCCCTCACACTGTCCTGACCGTCACGGATAACAGAACCTATCTTCCCGTCCTTAACTTTAGCCACTCTGTCCAAGTTTTGCCCCATGGCATTGCACTCGCTGACTTGCTTCCGTTGGCTGACTGCGAAGTTTCTGCCCTCAAGCCTGTGCCTCTGTCTGAACCCCCCGTATCAGCTTCTCGTTCAACCCTTTTTACTGCCATGATAGCACCGGATTTGACACCTCAGCAAGCCGGTGCTCTCTCTGACCTTTTGCCTTCTTACAAGGACATTTTTGATTTTGCCGACCGACCTTTGGCCCAGACATCTGTCGTTACCCATCGCATCAATACTGGTGATGCCAGCCCTATTCACAGAAGGCCTTATCGAGTCTCTCTTGCTTAGCGCCACGTGATACAGAAGGAGGTCGACAAGATGTTGACAAATAATATTATTGAGCCTTCCTGCAGTCCCTGGGCGTCTCCTGTCGTTTTAGTAAAAAAAAAAAGATCAAACTTGGAGATTCTGTCTAGATTACCGCCACCTCAATCAGCTCACTAAAAAAGACGTTTATCCGCTCCCGAGAATTGACGACGCCCTCGACTGCTTGCATGGTGCCAACGATTTTTCCTCGATCGACATGCGTTCCGGCTACTGGCAATTAGCTGTCGATGAATGGGATCGAAAGAAAACCGCATTTGCCACCCCTGACGGACTATACTAATTCAAGGTCATGCCATTTGGCCTCTGTAACGCTCCCGCGGCCTTCGAGCGCATGATGGACTCGCTTCTCCGTGGCTTCAAGTGGACAACGTGCTTATGCTATTTAGATGACGTTGTCGTTTTCTCTCCCACGTTCACAAGTCCTCTTGAACGGCTTTCTACGATACTGGCAGTCTTTCGCCGCGCCGGTCTTCAACTCAACGCAAAAAAATCAGCTTCGGCCGCCGCCAGATCAAAATCCTGGGACATTTGGTTGACGAAAATGGTGTGCAGCCCGATCCCGATAAAGTTCGTGCAGTCCGCGAGTTCCCTACACCACGTAAGACAAGTGATGTGCGAAGTTTTATCGGGCTCTGCTCCTACTTCCGTCACTTCAGGCGGAACTTCGCTGATCCAGCACGTCCCCTTACCTCCCTTTTGCAGAAAAACGCGAATTTCTCGTGGAGCCGTGAACAAGCTCAGGCCTTCACAACGCTCATTTCCGCGCTCACCGCTCCTCGTGTACTGGCGCACTTCGACCCATCTGCGCCTACAGAACTGCGCACCGACGCTAGCGGATATGGTATTGGCGCCATCCTTGCCCAGTACCAGCACGGCCACTCTCGTGTGATTGCCTATGCCAGCCGCGCTCTGTCTCAGTCCGAGCGCAATTATTCCATTACTGAGCGCGAATGCCTTGCACTTGTTTGGGCATTAATTGACCAAATTCCGCCCTTATTTGTTTGGGCGGCCCTTCAGCGTAGTGACGGACCATCATGCCTTGTGTTGGTTGTCATCACTTAAGGATCCTACTGGCCGCTTAGGTCGCTGGGCCTTGCGATTACAAGAATACACGTTTACTGTTGTGTACAAGTCAGGCCGCCTACATCAAGACGCCGACTGCTTGCCCCGCCACTCCGTTGACCCTTCTGAACTTCCTGACAATACTGCTGACTGCGTTTTGTCCATTTTGAACTTTCTCCACATTGTTGTCGAACAGAGTCATGATCCTTCCCTGCGCCCCATTATTGATTACCTGCGCAACGACAGCACCGATCCGCTCATCAATATGTTTGTGCTGCTTAATAACACATTATACCGACGCAATATGCGCCCAGATGGTGTAGGCCTTTTGCTTTTTGTCCCGACACATCTACGCTCTGCTGTTCTTGCGCACCTTCGTGATGCTCCTACAGCAGGGCACCTAAGGGTGTCCCGCACATACGACAATGTTCGACGGCAATTCTACTGGCCTGGTCTCTACCGCTTTGTTCGTCGCTACGTCGCCGCCTGTGAGCTGTGACTGTGCCAGAGCAGAATTACCCCGTCTCTTCACCCTAGTGGGCCCCTGCAACCACTCGCAGTTCCAACTGAGCCCGTTTCTCGAGTTGGTCTCGACCTGCTTGGGCCATTTCCCACATCCACTTCAGAGAACAAATGGATTGCCGCAGCGTCCGATTACGCCACCCGGTATGCCATAACCAGAGCTATCCGCACCAGCTGTGCCTCCGACGTTGCAGACTTTATTTTGCATGACGTAATCTTGCTTCATGGTGCTCCTCGTCAACTGCTCACCGATCACGGTCGCTGCTTCCTTTCTAAAGTTGTTAATGACCTTCTGCGCTTATGCGCTACGCGCCACAACTTCACAACGGCCTACCATCCACAAACGAACGGT
Organism: Amblyomma maculatum; assembly: GCF_055883805.1. Lineage (NCBI taxonomy): Eukaryota > Metazoa > Arthropoda > Arachnida > Ixodida > Ixodidae > Amblyomma > Amblyomma maculatum. The sequence goes on from NC_139354.1 coordinate 55,719,446, forward strand.
CTTACTGAGCGCCTTAATCGTACCCTGACCGATATGATGTCAATGTATGTTTCTGACCATCACCGTGACTGGGATATCTCTTTACCTTTCATAACATTCGCTTATAACTCCTCACGGCATGATACCGCCGGATACTCTCCCTTTTATCTATTCTTCGGCCGCGACCCTCTACTTCCCTTCGACACCTTACTGCCTCTTGACAATTCTTCCTGCAGTTACGCTTCTGATGCCATCGCCCGCGCTGATGACGCCCGTCATATTGCTCGAGACCGGCTTCGTGCGTCCCAGCGTTCTCAAAAGCACCGTTACGATCTCCAGCACCGTGACTCCTACTACCCTCCTGGCTCCCTCGTACTCCTCTGGCTCCCTGCTAGACGTGTAGGCATGTGCGAGAAACTTCTGCCCCGCTACGTGGGCCCTTACCAGGTCTTGTGGCAACTTACCGACGTGACGTACGAGATTATCCCTGTGAACCGCCACTCTCCTTCATACCATCATCCAGAAGTCGTGCATGTCGGCCGTCTCAAACCCTATATCTCGCGCTCACCTTTGCAGTCTACGCACCGGGACTGTGCTTCTTCCGCGGGGGGGGGGGGGGGGGGGGGTGTATTGTTACGGTACGCAGTGAAAGAGACGATGACGAAGTGCTGGGCTAGTGGAGAAAGACGACGCTGCAGCTACGTCTGGTTCTCCCGTGAGTGTGTCCCTGACGGTGAACTGTTGCGGCTACGACGTACCATCGCCTCCTAACATCTCGACGTGCCTGGTAACAATATATATGCCGTGGGTAAAGGCAAAATTACAGCAATAAATAAAAACTAAACAGATGTCAGCTGTATCAATGATTTCTTTGTAGATAAATCCTGAAGACACAGGCGCTTGAAGACCTTTGCTGCCCCAATAGATCGTTGTGCCTTACAATGTTCGCGGGAGCTTCAAACAGAGTGACTGAGTTCAAGACTACTGCAGTCCTAAGTTCAGAAGTGTCGTAAATGGTTGCTGCATTCCCCTCTCGAAAATGAGCGCCGTGAGAAATACATCCGTTGAGATGTAACTTGGATGGTTGATGTTTTTTGACGGTAATGTAAAAAAATCGTCCACGCGCTTATTCACTTCAGCGAAATTCCACTTTAACAAACTTTTGTCTAAGCTCCGTTGAAGGTGCTTCAAGTCAATAGGCTCAGTGTATTTGTGCAACATGTAACTGCTCATAAACAATTTATAATGATAGAAGTGAATAACAGTATAAGCTCAATATTGACGACCTCCAGATACAGCTCCTATACACATAGAGCCATCTTTATGCTGTAATTTACCTAAAGTGCCTATCCTGTGTGCACATATTACGCACGAAATCTGTAAGCTAGAGGTTAAGCGTCTAGAGTCTATCTACTATAACTTGTCGTTTCGTACTGGTTACGCTGTAAAAAAAAAATCGTTTGACATCCCTTCGAGTGTCTTACTCGATTTACCGATGGGCTAGAGGGGGAGCCTCAGTTCGCAAAGTGGAGCCAACGTTTCGACAAATAGACTTGTCTTCGTCTGGGCAGCGCATCATCACTGGCTAGGATTTAAAAAGGCTTTTGCTTCCGACGCGGAAAAGGTAGGAAGGAGGAGATAGAAGGGGGACGAAAAAAGTTCTTGAAGCATTGAAGAAAATGTTTTCTCGGTATTTATTTCTCAGCCTAGAACTCGTGATTTCGTGGCCTGAAAAAGAAAATAAAAAGCGGCAGAAGCAGGAAAAAATACAATGCAGGGTAGATGAGGAGTCAGCCTCTAAAGCAGCTTTGATGCTGACACGCGTTTCTTGAAAGGGGAAAGAAATTCCAGAGGGCTCTGATAAATAATACATATGCATTGCAAGAGTTCTCAATACGTTTCAGCAAGGAGGGGAAGGACAAAGAAACACAATAAAAACAGATCAAGTGAACCAAACCTGCCACGTTCTGAAGAAAAAGGTTCAAGGGCCAACCGAACCATTTGTTGGGTTTTGAGCGTAAAGAAAATAGAGCGTAAAACAAAAAACGTTTGCGCCATTTTGGTCTTTTTTTCTCACAGACACGCATGATAAGATAAACAAAGTTGACGACGCCGTTAAGTCCAAAAGGAAGCCGCATAGAGGCCCCTACATCAACGAGATGTTCACAAAGAATTTTTATACCGCACAAAACATCCAGCTGCCTGACACGAACACTAAAATGAACAGCGGTGCGCTGATTGCGGCATACCTCGCCTATACAGAAAGCGCATATTAGATTTTCCAAAAGCACGAGGCGCACCGTTTCATGCGGGCTGTAACTAATTTCTATTCGCTAATACTCTTCGAAGACACAAACAAAAACACAGGGCGGAAATACTTTGTGCGTTTTGCATTTAACTATTGGCAAAGACATCAACAATGAGCGCTTTAAAGCAGAACTAAGTAAAATAATGACTTAGCTACAAAGTCAACAATGTGAATAACTTTCTAAGTTAGATGTTTACTCTGGCACGCTAGCGTGCTCAAAGGCAATGTGAAAAGAAACGAGGCAATTAATAACCAACCTTTCAGTCATGTTCTTTTATATACAGATCTTATTTTACTCATAAGCTTTCTTTTTAAATGTTCGCAACTACCGAAAAAGGTAGTTGTTAATACTAAATCTGCTTTTATTTCTTTGCGGGCGTGGATAGGCGCTTGCTTTTTGTCAAGAGCATTTCCCGGCTGCAAAAGTGTTTTAAAGGCAAACACGTTGCAAAAGCGATTGGTGCACATTACAAAAACCTTGTCGCCAAAGTATTCTTCCGCACCTTCTGTTGGTAGTACGTTCATTTTTCTCGTGCTATATGCAAAATGTTTAGTCTTTTATGTTTATTACTGCTCAAAGAAGGCTTTCCTCATACGCGCAGTAATATTCCGCTATTTATGAAAATAGGTGATGTTTAATGCTGATATCGCAAAGTTTCCTGTTCGTTTTTGTTTTCAAGCGTGGAAGTTTGACAGCGCTCTACCCTACTGAAAAGCCCGTATAAAATTCTCTCAGGAAATCGTATACAGGTTTACTGTTAAAGGTCTGCGATACAGGATTGTGGGCTATTTTAGGAAATTCCTGTATAGGCTGGAAAGTCCGGAATAAAACCGCGCGGAGCTCTAATACCGGAATGGCCTGTATGGTTGATGGCCCTCGTTTCCGGAAAGAAACCCATCGCCAGGTTGGAAAAGCATGCAACAATATAAAATAACACGACTACATTTAAAAATTTATAAATAAACTTAAAAAAGACAAAAACGTTTTCTGTCTACTCTGGAATCGAACTTTGGTCTTCGAGACGGGCACCTTATCAAGTATTCCACAACCATTTTTTTCTTCAGTGCCTAATTTATTATCAGATGTTACACATAAAGAACATTACTACACACACATACAGAATATTACGCGCCAAATACACCACATGGGATAAAATCACGCGATTTGGGCTGCATGATGCATTACAAATCAGTCATTTGTAGCAACACTTCCACTCTCGGAAGCCACTCAGGCACTTCGTCCTATGTCTTGAGAACTTCTATACACTCGGAACGGCTTCGCGAAAATACAGCCATATTTTCCTCCTCGCATCAACGTCTGCATGCCTGAAAGACATTCTGGATCGCCAGATACTATGCAAGCCGAATAGCATGATCATGTCCAGCGGTAGCCCATCATTATCTTCAATCGGGAAAAATCGAATTCCGAATACATCCACAGGTAGGTCTTTTTTAATTCTTCGTTGTAAAATGTCTCAGAAGAAAAATGTTTCCCAACAGTCTAAGAAAGCGTGTTCAATAGTTTTACGGTTTGCGGCATATGAAACAGTAATATCACCCAAGGTAAAAAAAAACTTTCATTTCTAAATAAGTCTTAACATCTAGTGTATTGCTATGGAGCTTGAAAAAGAAAGTTTTTGTTCCCCTGGTACAGCCATATTTTTTACTCGTTTAGGGACTTACTTCCATGGACCTGCACAGCACGACGATCTGTACAATGGAACGGATTATGGTTACAGTGGTTATGATTCAGCATATGCAGCTAATTTTGCTCTTTCGTACTTTGTATATTTACCTTGGCTGTAGAATTTGTGGCCGTAATTCACCGATCGCCATTTAAACATGCTGAATCTTTTTCTAGGCTATCACGATGATTCACAAATGTCTCGTATCTTTATAATGAGTCGCTTTAATGCAGGCAAACCTCAAAATATCATAATTTGCTAGTGCTGGTGTGTTTTTCATCGTCTACGAATGCTTGTAAGTTTTCCTACATACAGAGATATCCGGTGCACTAATACCTGTAATACATTGCTCTTTAGCTTCACGTGCTGCGAGTGGACGTCGATGTATACACTTCCGACTAAGTGGTTTCTATATGTAAACATTCGATAAAGCGTTGCCCGGTGTGCGGCTATCTGTGCATCTTTCGGTGGCCAGCGATGTTTATTTTTTCTCAAGTATATTTTTGTCATCGCTAGCGAAACGATTCGTTCGTACTTCCCCTTTCGCGTTGAAGGCGGCCGATCTTTATTCGCCGATATGAAGACGAACCGCAAAATCGTATGAGCTGCAGCGACTGTTGCACGCGCAAAAGCGACGCGATATGCGTATGCTTGCTAGCGCACACATCAACGGCTTCGTATTTTCGGAGTATTTGTGAAACGAAGCGTGCTTTTTATATAAAGAATAGTTGTATAATACGTTTGGTATCAAGCTTATTTAGTGCGCTGGCATGTCTGGCATGGTCATTCTGGCTGAACTTCATTGATCGGCCCGGGTTCTGAGAAGCAAAAATACTCTGCCTGTTTCTGTATAGTTCGTGGCCCTTGTGTTAGAAAAAAACGGCACCACGCTGGAAAAAGCTTCAATAGCTATAAAATAACACAACTACATTTGGAAAAGAAAATAAAAACTTGGGAAATACATATCGCTATTCGAACTTCGGTCCCCACGGCCAACAAGCACACATTCTAATCATTTCACCATGGCTCTTTTTTCTTTCCTAATTGCCTGACATTTGCAGTACATCACAAACATACACCTTTAGATCCATCAAAGTTTCTAACTTTCGCAACCACTCAGGATTATCAACGACAAACTTCACAATTTCGATAAACCAATGGACAGCATCGCGGAAAAAAATTCGTGGAGGACGCACATCAGGATCACAGTGATATCCTGCCATGCGTGAACGCCATACACAGTGTAGGACCATTAGCATGATGGAATCATATGGAACCCCCTCCTCATTTTACGTGAGTAAGTACCATAATCTGTAAGGATTAATAGGTAATTATTTCTTTATGGTTCTTTGAAGTACGTTCCAAATATAGACCTCTTCCCAAAGGTGAAGAAATACATGATCTATCGTTTCTGGCTGTTTACAAATTAAGCAGTCTGCACCCCACGGATAAAATAAACCTTTTTCTTGCAAAACACTTTTACTGGCAAAGTTCCAGTGTGCAACCTAAAAAAGAAAGTTTTAGCCGGTGCCGGCACTTTCATTCTCTTTACCCTCTTCAGTACATTCCTACCAGGGCGTCCCCTCTATATGGCCCGTCGCACAAATCTTTGTATAACTTTTTCTTTTTCATATTCGATAAATGTTCTTTTGAAAATCTTGCAGGAAAAAATCGCACAATTTGAACAACTTCTCTAAAGTAACCAAAAATGCCTGCCGAGTAACATTCGGTTGGCACAACAAAATCTGGCAGTGCACGTCCAAGTGCACGTCCAAGCTCCCACCACGGTTCCTCACTAAGCAGCCACCGGCTGCACAAATATTTTCGATCCCGGAGGTCACTTTTTCCCGCACGTCCGGGGCACCAAAGACATCTGAGAGGGACTTGGCTCCCCTTGAAAAATCTCCTGCCTTTATGCCTTCACCAAAGGCGATGGAGGTGAGCGTGGACTCCGCAGCGCCAGTGGCACATAGGGAGTTCGCCAATGAGTGGCGGGGCCTGTTGGACCACTTCAAATAAAAAAACATACGCACTTAAGCCAATTAATAAAGGCGGTGGGTCTTCAACCCACCGTCTCTTCCCCATTCCACACTTACGAAAATGGCCACTGAGAGCATCGTTTATTGGAACTGTCGAGGACGGCTAAATAATCTACATGATGTATATGAAATCCTCGCCGAGCACCAACCAAACATACTTTATCTGCAAGAAACCCACTTAAAACCAGCAGACACAAATGTCCTCGAGCAGTATCTTATGTTCAGGAAAGGTAGGTAAGGTAGCACTCGCTCCTCTAGCGACGTTGCCATTATAACTCAAAAATCAATCTTATGTCGAAACAACTCGCTTAATACAGACTTAAATGCAGTGGAAATACGAACCTTAATTTTCTGTAAATTTACACCAGTGTGTTCTCTGTTTATTGTTCCAGATTATAGGCTATTTAGCGAAAGTTTCGAAAAGCTGATTGACCAACTTCCAGAACCATGGCTGCTGGTTGGAGACTTTGATGCTCACCACCCACTAAGGGGATGTACAAGAACGGGCTCCTGAGGTGTGCGAATTGAAAATTCTTATTGTCCTCTATAGATCATGCTTTCTGAACACAAAAGAGCCCATATACTACAACATAGCACAGAACACATACACAGCCATATATTTAGCTATTGGGTCCCCACTGCTCTCAGCAGACACAGGTTGGGTTGTTATTAACAATCAATATGGAAGTGACCATTTCACGATCTCTGTAAAGTATGCAGGCAATAAAAATGAAAGTATATGTTACCCTAGCAAATTTCAACAACATGCAGCAAACTGGGAGATGTCCAGGGAACACTCATCACTGCCTTGTTCATCAGTTACTGACTTTGGATTTGATGAAACTCAGAAATTAATCACGCTGCACATTATAGAGGCAGCAGAAAAATACATTCCACAAACGTCAGTTAAGCCACGAAATAAACGATGACCGTGGTGGAACGCGGAATGTAAGACTGCTCGTGAAATTAAAAACAGAAGCCGGTTGAAGCTACGCCGATAGCCTGCAGCCGAAAACCCAATACCATTTAAGCGTGCAATGGCAAATGGCAGGCGTATTTGACGCATCTCTACGCGAGAAATCTTGGAATCGTTTAAGATTTAAAAGAGAATAAGAGCACTCAAAGGATATACACTCTTCCAACACCCTTTCTCAGCACACAGCACACAAATTCAGCAAGCAGAGCAAGAACTAGATGACTGTGACGAGTTCTCAACTACAGCGCCTCTTGCGCCTCAGTGGATGGTGGTAACCACCTTAACATCCCAAAGTGACTCAGGCTGTCAAAGACGCCTTAGTGGTTGGCTTCGGAATTTTAGACCACGTAGGCTTCTTTAGCGTGCATTAACATTGCACAGCACACGGTCGCGTTGCTTTTCACCTCTAGTGAAAAACGGTCGCCACGGCAGTGATTCGATCCCGCATCCTTGGGCACAGCAGTTCAGCAGCATACCCACTGCACCATCGCGACGGAGGTTTCTCGAAAGAATGTATACGTTAGAGTGGAAGAACGAATTCTTTACACTCCTCTTCCCAGAAACATGCACATGGGACATCGTCATTCTAGACGAGAGGAGAGGAACACGAAGATCAACCAGTGCGATTTAGGAGATGGGGCATTTTTCTTCGTGGAGACTGAGAATCATTTGGAGAAGGTATCAACAATTTTGTTACGGAGAAAAACTAGGTAATAATAACCGGCGGTAAACTTTGCCGCAATGCTCTCAACGTCAAAACATATCTTCATATATTTGTAGGCGGCTTATGGAGACTGTATGCGGCGCAGAATCACGCCAATAGTCTGCAAAATATTTGAACAATGTAGAACAATAATTTATGAAAGAAGCTAATATGAGAACCACGTCACCCTGGTTTTTGAAACGAACGAGAGCGCACACGCTTTGGCCGGAGGTTTTCTTCCCCGGAATACTTCAACACTCTCTCTTACTGATTTTGGTTCTTTCTATCTTTAAACAACATAACCACAGAAACTACAGCATTTGCGTCTTTAATCACAAATACTTCTGAAAACTGCTAAATGTCTTAGTAAATCAGAAGAGTGCCATTTGAGAGGCTACAGACCGTTTTATTTATTAATGTATAGTCGCGGACAAAAGTGGTATACTCCACGCGAATCGCAAAGATTTCATTTTTTCAGTATAAATATATGCCACACAGAGTTGCTCGGACTAAATGGACAGTATATCAAGGGGGGTACATTATGCACATCTCAGAAGAAACTGCTTCTCTATCGGAAAAATCTGGTGGGCAGTTTTCTCGCAGCGCGTGGAATAAACCACTTTTTTCCGCGGTGGTAGTTACGCTTCAATTCAATGAACCAGCTTCATTTGGGCGCAGTGAAAATTTTGTGGCCAAACAGTAAAGTTATACCATACGGTACGGGCTTGTTAGAAGAATAAAATACATCAGCCATCATGGGAGGGCTTGGAGGCTGCCCTGTCCAGCCCGGATCAGTATTCACGCAAGTTAATTAATTGTGGCTTCCAATATATGTTTTAATCAACATACTCATTTTGGGAAGTGAGTGCGGACCCTCGTACAAATAAATAAGTTTCTCCGCAGGCGTTCGCCCGGCATCCGGACTGCAACACACGTTCGCTCTGTGCATTACACTTTGTCTTCTTCGCGAACTTTGCTATGTGCGTAAAAGCTTTCGCAATGTCCTATACAGGTCGACTACTTTAAAACCCTACCAGTTGTTGTCTCGATACCTTCACGATTGTTACATTTGTTGCACTTGAACTTAGCTGCATTTAACCCAGTGAGGCAGGCTTCTCCCGAATACCGTTTTTAATCTCACCCATTATATTAGGCTTCTAACACCCACAACGGCAGAGAGATTACCGGTATATCTCAAAGTAGGTTGCTTTCCTTTTGCGTGCGCCAACAATATCATGCGTGGTGTTTTTGCGGTGTATTTGCGAAAGCAATTCATAACAATACCTGTCTTAACGATTTTAGAGTGAGCGGAGGAGTACGGTAACAACGCTTTCTCGCTTCTCGGTAAAAAAAACACCAGCAGACATGTCCATCGTCAAGAAAAGTTAGTTGAAAGTGAGTCGTAGTGCTCTAGAGAAAAGTTGCCACCACCAAATAAAGAGTAGCTTTGACAACCAGGTTGGCCGGCTGCTGGCAACAGGATTCCCAAATACTCTTCTGAATGCTGTGGCAGAATCGCTGCTACAAAGAATTAAGAGGGGCCATGAAAAAGTGCCCAAGCTTACTGAAGCTGAATGGAGGAAACTTCAGGTGATGCCGTACGTGCATGGAATTTCCCATAATATCAAAAAATTTGCTGCGAGGCAAGGCGTTAAGGTTGTCTTCTCTGCTCCTTGCAAGCTAACAAGTCTTTGTTCTCGTGTTGCTCATGGCAGATCTAAGGCCCCTGTATGCTCGACGCGACATGATGATTGTTATATTCCTTGTGCCACACGTAGAACGAAAGGAAGAAGATGGTTTGCCCGGTATAAAAATGAAGAACCGAACAAGGGTAAATAGGGCACGCCTCAGGTCGCAGATGAGCCAACGTTTTGACAAGTGGACTTGTCTTCGTCTGGGCATGCCCAGACGAAGACACATAAGCTTATCACATAAGTATGCAAGGCGATAATTGTATTAGCACAGCATCCATATCGTTGATGCAGAAAGAAATAAGGTATTTATCTCAAAGACCATAGTACCTTGGCTATCTTCGAAGCTTTGCTGTTTTTTTGTCACTTTTATGCTGTGTGTTGGACGTCGATCTGCACATGCCTTGCTAGGTTTCTTGGGAAATGTTATTATTTCAATAAAGCACAGTTGTTAGTTCCAGCTTCCGTGTGTACATCGTCTTTCTTCGTCCTCGTCCCTTGGCTGGTTTTTATTCTCTAAGACTATGTACCAACTGACCCAGATTTCAACCCTCCTTCAATACACATATCGAGAAGAAAGCCTTTCTGGGCTCGTGGAACAAAATTACATGCGCGAGAGTTCTGGACGAGATCAGTGAGCAAGATCTCTCATATTCCGCGAGATTCTACAAGATTAGTTCTTTTTCAGCGTCCCTACCATCTGCAATGCCACACTTAACGCGTGCAAAGGAACGCTACGTGACAGGAGAGATGGTGTACCTTCCAACTTTATACTCGCCAGCGAAATTGTCACTTATACTACATCTTCTCTTTCCTCTAAACCAATTATAATTATAAGTGGCACTGCAATAAATACCGATAGCAGGCATGGTACTTATAGGGTATAATTTACTATGGACATGACAAAGCACACTCAAACCACTGGAAGTTTTATGCAGCACCCTGAACACTGCCAGCGAAGAAGTATCTGGAAATTATTTTGCCCCTGAATTCAACATATTCTTTTGCAGCACCTCCACGAAAAATAGCCTGCCTGATTGCTTCGCATCTATGAATTGTCCCAGCAGAGAATAAATAGTAGAACATAACTACACCCAACGTCATTAAGCAAATTATTCAGTTGTAAGAACTTTCTATAAATTCCCCACCGAGGCTTTAATAAACGTTAAGGATACAGAATTTATTTTAACGAAATTGGGTTATTGCTCAATCCAGTTCTATGAACATTTTCTGCGATGTAATCCTGTGTCTCCCCCGTCACACACTGACCGCTTCAACAAGTACAAGGCGCACATTTTCTCCATATTTTTTCGTTAGGAACCACATTTCATTAGCGCGAGACAAAAACATGCCGTCATCAGGCTTTGAACTAAATTGGCTCTCCAAACAAGCTTTAAGCCAACTGAATCTATAGCAGACTTTTCACACTTATTGGCCTCCACAGCCATAGCCAGCCATAGCCGTAGCTTTAGACCTACAAGAAATTTTAGCTCAAAGAAAACGAACGTAAGTATGCTATTTAACAATGACCAGCTAAAGCAATGATCCGCTTGTAGAATGTTAAGGCCTTTGCGGCCCAACAAGCAGTTGTGGAGGACTAGATTCAAAAGAGCTTGGACACAGTATTTGAGTTCAAGACCACTATTGTCCGGAGTTCACAATTACTGCCAATGGTGGCTGCACTTTTTTCTCGAAAATGAACGCGTTAACAAACAAATCCGTATTGATGTGCGTTCAACGCCTGACCTCTCTCTCGAAGATAATGGAATCAACCTTCCACGCGCTTATTCTGTTAAGAGAACTTTAACTTCACCAAACCTTTTCCTAAGGTCCCTTGATTGTCAATGAAGTGAAGGTGCACTGCATTTGTACAAAATGTAACTGCTCAGAAACAATGTATAATAATAAAAGTGAATAACTGCATATGATGAATATCGATGACCTCTAAGCACCGCCCCTAAACCGATAGAACCAGATTTAAGTTATAATTTACTTACCGTGCCATATCCTATGTGTACGTATTAACTACGAAATCCCTACTCTAGAAGTTGAGCGGTTAGAATCTATACACTATAATGTGAGTGCCCTTTTGTACTGGTTTCACTGTAAAAAACAAGTGTTAGACTGCCTTCGAACGTCTTACTCGATTTACCTATCGGCTAGATGGAATAAATTTGAAAGTCACTGCTCCAGACGAGTCGCAAGTCGAGACAACGTGTCGAAAAGAAGACTACTCTTCGTCTGGCCAGCGCAATCATTAGTGGGAGGTGTTTAAATACGCTTTCGCTTGCTAGGAAGAAAAGCTAAGGAGGGGGAGGAGGGGAGTGACTGAGAAAAATGTAAGCCAGGGAGTGAAGAAATGTTCTTTCGGTATGTATTCCTAATCCTGGAATCGGCGATCCTTAGGCCTCAGCCAGAAAAAAGCGGCAGCAGCAAGGAGAACTACAATCCATAGCTGATGATGAGTCAACACCTAACGCAGGTTAGATTCTAGAAATGTAGGCAGGCATTTCAAAGGGTCCTGATAAAGAATACATCTGCAAGAGAACAGTACTCCAAACCTTTCGGCAAAGAGGGGAGAAGGACAAAGGAACAGAACAATAACAGATCAAGTGAACCACACCTGCCATGTCCTGAAAAAAAGGGGTTCATGGATAAAGCAAACGTTTGATTGTAATTGAGCGTAAAAACATAACAAACAATGTGCGTAGAAGCCAAAACTTGCAATATATTTATTTCTTCTCTCACAGACACAATACGCTTGATAAGATAAACAAAGTTAGCTCCACTGTTAATTCCAAAAAAAAAAAAGCCGTATAGAGGCTCTTGCATCAACAAGATCTTTACAAACTATTTATCTACTGCACAAAAACCCAGCTGCCTCATTTCCCGCCTCGCATGAAGGACTAAGTTGAAAGGGGGTTCGCTGATTGCGGGATACCTTACTTATATAGTCTGCATTTTCTTTCTGTCAGCACGGCCTTTGCAGGCCTATAGTTCTTCAAAACTTTAAGCCCTCGAAGGACCACAGCAGGGTATGCAGAGCCTCTTCCAGACGCGCACCCCTGAAGGAGCCTGGCGCCGGGCCGGGGGACGCTAGCGCCCAGTTATACCGGTGGGTGTCCGGTGGCGGGTTTCGAACTGACCACCTCCCGCAGCCCAGACAGGCGCCCAAACCACTCGGCCACGACAGCCACGGTGCCCGACGCACACCGTTCTATAGAGACTGGAACTAATCTCGATGCGTTGATAATCTTCGTTGCACACGCATACAAAACGCAGTGCAGAAGTATTTTCATCGTTTTATATTTAACTATTGGCAAACACACCATCAATGAGGCATTGAAAGCAGAAAGGAGTAAAAGAATTAAATGTTTACAAAGCCATCAATTTGAAGAACCTTCCGAGATAGATGTTTACTCTGACAGTCTAGCGTGCTCAAAGGTACTGTGCATTGAAATTAAGTAATGCATTACCAATCTTTCTGTCATGTCGTTTCATTTATACGTGTTACCTAGCGCATCAGTTTTCTTAATTTTCGCAACTACCAAAGGAGGTAGTTTTGAAGGTCTAAATGTTATACCATTTCTTTGCGACTGTTGCTAAGTGCTTGCTTTTTCGTCAAGAAGAGCACTTCCTGGCAGCAAAAACTTTGATGGCTACACAATTAGGAAAAAAAAAAGTCGAACATTTCAAAACCATAAAGGCAAAGTGTCCTTCCGAAGACTCTATTCGTACTGCCTGAACTTCCTACTGACTTTTTCGGAGGCGCGTGCTTGTAGTATGTGTTGAAATTCTAGTTTTTTACGATTATTACTACTCAACGCCTCTTTTCCTCACACGTGCAGGAATCCGGCGCTATTCATGAAGGTGAGTGTTCTGTCAGGCTCACAACGCCAACCGTGAAAGCTTGACAGCCCTTTCAAAATGGTGCCCTAAACCACAATTTATTTTGTAGGACGCTCAGATACAAGCAATGACGAAATCCTAATAGTGTTGCATTCGCTCATGCACACCGGTGGACTGAAAATGTTAAGATGAGCTCAAATGAAGCAGGCCGCGCCCTTCAAATTGTAGCGCAAACATCTTTGAAAGCAAACGTGCTGTTTTTATTGGGAAAGCAATACTACTCTAGGTTACGAGCCTTCAGCGTAGCGCGGCGGTAGCCAACGTACGTCTTACCCACGTGAAGCTGTGACGTCAAATCGCACGTGACACTAGGGTGAGAGCTGGGCTACCAACTATAGCGGTCGTTGTAGCGCGGTGGTAGACACGTCTTATCCACGTGACGCTGTGACGTCGCGCCCCACGTGACAGAAAAGCGAAAGATGGGCTCCCAACTCAAGCGATGGGCGTGGCGTGGTCGGAGCCTCGTCTCAGTTGGCAGGAGCTGCCAACATAGGTCCCTCGTTTCACATGGGACGGTTATCTCTCAATCGGCCTGCTAGGATCCTGGCATTCACGTTACTCCTACAGGCCACTAAAGCACGTTCATACGGCTTGGTTAAAGCGGGGCTTTATATATAGGCTGAGCAAAAAGAAAAAGAGAAGAAAAAGAACGCTTGGTCACCCGCAGCTAATCCTTTCGATCAATATTTGGTTCAGCAGCGCTGAACTCTTGTATTTTATTGTACTTTTTTTTTCGCCTTGCGCTTTTACCATGTTGAGCCGTTTAGCGCTGATTGTAGACCACATTTTTTTTTTTGCCCGCGTACGTAAGCTGCTAGCGCGCTCCTACTCTCGACTCCAAGAGCCATCTGACAGGCTGGCGCGGACAGGGAACTGCGGGTCGCACGGGCACCCCGCGTTGAAGGTGTGTTTGTGAGCAAGCGTTCTTCAGTTATGTCGTTAACGCGCTATAACCCCTATGCATGTAGGTGTGTGCTGTGGTATGCATCACTGAAGCTAGCTGAAATAATCTTGGGATGAATTGACTTTTGAGCCAGTACCTACCTCTCCACCGACTCGCTTTACCTGATTTTAGGCATTTCATAGTCTCTTTATAACTCAAGGTATCCCCAGGAAAGCTCAAATGTTATATATGATACCAAAAGAGCAGATGTTTCATCGAGAACAGCCGGCGTTGAGTAGTTTCCTGCAAGTTACTTCAATAACTTTTTAAAATATATCTATACATGAAAACCCGACTTTGTATGAAAACAATCCTCAGTTATTATTTGAACGCTACTTGCCTACAGGAAGATGCAGCCGACCAAATCTTTCACTAGCGTGTACTATGGGCACCTTTTCGGTGCTCCAGCGCCTTAGGGTCGACAAGCCTTTGCGGAAGGTCAGAATTAAGCGAGGACTTGGTGAACCCTTGCGTACGCTCAGAAATCACAGAAAATACGGCACTCACGTGCGCAGTTAATTTGGGCAACTGTACCTTCGAATCTAAATTCACCGTGTTTAGTAATTCGCTCAACCGCATGTGCAGCCGCATGTGCAGCATTCAGATCAGTGGTTACTTTATCATCGCATAATAGGTGGATTTGTTTTGACAGTAGCTAACAAAAAATTACGTTTCTGGATAAAAGTGTGCCATCATTCTGGTTTCTAACCCAGGAAGTTTGGGTCCGTTGTTACAGGTTATAAAAAGTCTTCTGAAGTTATTGTGACGTGCATGCTTCGACTCACGAGTGCTGTGAAGTATTTATTGAAACCTTCTTCTTCTTTTTTCAGCGATCGAAACTCACAGTTGTGTCATCCGTGCCGCACATAAGTCTCCTTCTTCTTTCCTTTAGATTCTATATTTACATACTCGGTTGGCGTTGTTAAAGTTATCAGTAATCTAAATATTCCTTCGTCCTGTTATCCCGACTTCATTATCTCTATGCTCTTCCTCAGCACTCCTAACGCAAAGCGATTTACTGCAAATAGTGTAAGGGAGCCTACATCACAAAAGAAGGCGGTGAAGACACACCTGATGTTCTTTTTGGAGTCGAGGTTGAGCTCCATACTGTAAACTTTAAGTGTGTCCCCTCTCCCTCTTATCATAGAAGTCTATAGACATAGAAAAAACTCATTTCGTTTGCTCTTCTTTTTGCTTTCCTCCTTGTTTTCACCCTCATCGTGTAGGGTAGCCTACTGAACACTTCTTTGTTCACCTGCCTGCCTTGCTGTTCCTGTGTTTCTCAATTCTCTCTTAGCACCATTACATGTGCCTTTATTATTGTTTTTTTTTTTTTGGGGGGGGGGTACCGGCGAGCAGCAAAATGGATTTATTTGGCTGCTATCCTTCGCAAAGACATCTCCTCGGGCCCTCTTATCCACTTTCTTGAAGCCTGGCCATATATTACCGCGGCTCCACCTCACACGTATGTGCGTTTTTAGAGTTTTCAGCCGTCTGTGATTACTTCATCTCCCGACTTCCAGCTTTTTGTGGGCCCCAAGAACCGTAAAAATAGGGATCCTTTAATCATGACATTTCTTTTGCCTGGCTATGATGTCGTATGCTTTTATTAAACTTCTAGCTCCATTGTTCTGCTCTTTACCGAAAACTAATCACTAGTTTGTGTGGCCCTGCCACCATTTCTCTTTTTTAGGTGCCCAACAGGCACCGGCTTGCAACGACTTAGTCTGCGTTCGTCTAGAAAGGTTCTTTGTTTCAAGGCGCTTCTTTGCTTTGCCCGAATAAGCAAAATGTGCCCTTAGACATTCAGAGGTACTTTTTAGAGAATGACCGGCTCCCACCCAGAGCTATGTTCTAAGTTTACTTGCTATGTTCTAAGTTTACTTGGTATGTTCATGCTCACAGTTTTCTCTTTAACCAAATCCCTTAACCGTCTCCAGACTTGCCCTTAACTCATATTCACTCGGCTGCTTTTTTAAAATAATTTTTAATAGTTTTATGAACCCGTCTATGGGCTTTGCTTCCTCAATGTTCTGGTTATTTCGAAGTTGTTCTCTTTGTCCTGGCCTTCCTGCGTGGTAGGTACGAACCACTTTTTTCCTTAGGATCACCATAGCAACTGACTCAGCCTCAACCAAAGAAACGCTGGAATGTGGGTGTAGCATTCTAAAAACCTTTTCAATAAAGTTATCTGCTACGGGTATACATATTGCAGCAGAACGGAAATCTGAGCTGGTTGGTGCATTGCAAGATCAAAAAACAGCGCGGCTACTTGGGACAAACAGAGAGGAGAATAACGGACAAGCGCTGACTAACAACTGAAGTTTATTCGAAAAAGGCACAGGTAATATACACTTTTTTCTCAAGAACCAGGACGCATGCGCTCCCAAACAAGCATCAGTCTAATCATGGGAATCCAAATATACAATCTCAGTGTCATGCAGAAGCACCGATGGCGTGCTCACGCAACTATCTCCTTTTCTATGGATGTGATAGGCTTCCGATAACTCCCTGGTTAGTTGATCCTTATGCCTGTAGATTACATTAGTGTTGTTAAACATTGTATATTTGAATTCCCATGATTAGACTGATGCTTGTTTGGGAGCGCATGCGTCCTGGTTCTTGAGAAAAAAGTGTATATTACCTGTGCCTTTTTCGAATAAACTTCAGTTAGTCAGCGCTTGTCCGTTATTCTCCTCTCTGTTTGTCCCAAGTAGCCGCGCTGTTTTTTGATCTTGGGTATATTTATGATTATTACTGAATCAAAACTATGGCTGTCAATTGTTTTTAAAAACGAAGAAATTCAGAAATTTAAAATGTTTGAAGTAAAGCAAAAAGAATGACGAGTGGGCGAGTACGGGCACACACGTTCTTCAAACCTATTTGAGCAGCAGCTGTGCTTTAACTCTATCTGACAAGTTGGCGGATGCTTAGGTTCGTTTGAAGAGTTCAAAGCGATAGCATTTAAATCCCCATCCTTTGAAGACGATGGACGGATCTATAAGGCTTTGAATAGGGCGCCGGCTCGCGCCATCTCTTGCAGCAGCACCGCACGATTGAGATTTTTCCAGTGAGCGCATCATTGCAGGTAGCAAAGAGGAAATATTATTTGCTGCTCATTTAACTATTACTTCCGTAATTAGTTCTTATAATGGTGCAACTAAACATTAGCTGTCTGTCTTATAGCAATGCATGCTTAAGGTCCACTTTATTCGAAGAGAAGCAAAGCGGTCCTGTGGCGAAGTAGTTGCATACTTGCCTCGCACTGCAAGGGATCGTGATCAATTCTTGGCCGATTCCCCTGTGGTGGTATGTGCCATCAATTTAGAGGAGAACAACAACAACTCTGCCGGTTCCGGCAAAACTTTAATTGTTTCTGCACTTTCTTCTGATCTTCGCCTTACAACCGCAATGTTGGCACCGGTTTTTCTGCGACACGGTGACCTAAACATTAACGCGTTTTAATTTGCGTTGAGGAAAACATATTCAGAGATTTCTATACTGTCTTTGCCCTAGGAAGTTCCAAAAGGGTAGACACTGAAAGTCGTAGGCGCTTTTTATGAGGAGTCAGCATTGGAAGCAGGGAAGTGGCTGAATTTGTTGCTGGTGCAATCAGAAGTGGTGCAATCAGCGGTGGTACAAACAGAAGTGTCTGATAACGACTTAGTGTTGTTTATTTCGGCTGATAACTTATTTAAATATACATACTGCAATGCCGTAGAAGCATTTTGCAGGGTAGGGATACATAAATGAAGAATACATTTTCATTGGAATGGAATGAATATAGACAATGCCATACTTCAACAGCGCAAAGCAAAAGTGGTACAAGGAACAGTAACACATGTCTTTACAGAAACCTGCAGAAGACCTACATATGCATTGATTTCAAGGTTGGCTGAGGAGCTTATATCATCATCATCATCATCAGCCTGATTATACCCACTGCAGGGCGAAGGCCTCTCCCATACTTCTCCACTTAACCCGGTTCTGTGCTAGCTGCATCCACTTGACCCCTGCGAACTTCTTAATCTCATCCGCCCACCTAACTTTCTGCCGCCCCCTGCTACGCTTTCCTTCCCTTGGAATCCAGTTTGTTAGCCTCAGCGACCATCGGTTATCCTCTCTTCGGACTACATGTCCTGCCCATGTCCATTTCTTCTTCTTAATTTCTACTAGAATGTCGGTAACTTGAGTTATTTCTCTGACCCACTCTGCACGCTTTCTATCTCTTAATGTTACCCCAACCATTTTTCGTTCCATAGCCCTCTGGGTTGTCCTCAACTTAAGTAGAACTCTCTTGGTTAGCCTCCACGTTTCAGCCCCATAGGTGAGTACAGGCAAGATGCAACTGTTGTATACTTTCCTCTTGAGCGATACCGGTAAGCTGCTAGTCATAATCTGCGAGTGCTTGCCAAATGCGCTCCATCCCAATCGTATTCTTCTTGTTATTTCCTTTTCGTGGTCCGGGTCTGCGGTTACTACCTGTCCTAAGTAGACATATTCGCCTACTACTTCCATTATTTCGCTACCTAATGTAAACTGCTGTTCCTTCCCGAGGCTGTTGAACATTACCTTAGTCTTCTGCATATTGATTTTCAAGCCTACCTTTCTACTTTTCCTGTTTAGGTCATCAATCATTATTTGCAGTTCATCCCCCGAGTTGCTTAGCAAGGCAATGTCATCAGCAAATCGCAGATTACTGAGGTATTCTCCATCTACCCTTATCCCTAACTGCTCCCATTCCAAGTCTCTGAATACTTCCTCTAAACAAGCTGTGAACAGTACTGGGGAGATTGTGTCTCCTTGCCTAACACCTCTCTTTATGGGAATTTTGTTACTTTCTTTATGCAGAACTATTTTTGCTGTGCAGCCGCTATATATATCTTCCAGCACTTTCACGTATGGCTCGTCTACCCCCTGATTTCGCAATGCCTGCATCACCGCCGAGGTTTCAACTGAGTCAAATGCTTTTTCGTAATCAAGGAATGCTATGTATAAGGGCTGGTTATATTCCGAGCATTTTTCTATCACCTGGTTGATGGTATGGATATGATCGATAGTAGAGTACCGTTTCCGAAACCCTGCTTGATTCTTTGTTTGATTGCAGTCTAAGGTTGTCCTGATTCTATTAGCGATAACCTTAGTAAATACCTTATACGTAACAGACAGTAAGCTGATTGGTCTGTAATTTTTAAGGTCCTTAGAGCCCCCTTTCTTGTGAATGAGGATAATGTTTGCATTCTTCCATGGTTCCGGTACCGTCGATGACACCAGGCACTGCGTATACAGCGTGGCCAGGTTTTCTAGCACGATATCCCCCCCGTCCTTCAGAAAATCTGTAGTTATCTGATCCTCTCCAGCTGATTTCCCCCTTTTCATAGTTTCTAGTGCTTTCTTGACCTCGTCCTTCGTCACTGGTGGAACACTGACTGTTTTTCCCTATCGCCAATCTCATTACGGTCCTGACTACTTTGGCTACTGTAGAGATCTGTATAGAACTCCTCGGCTACTTTGACTATCTTTTCCATATTAGTGATGACGTTGCCCGCCTTGTCCCTTATCGCATACATCTGGTTTTTGCCTATGCCCAATTTCTTCTTTACCGCTTTAAGGCTCCCCCGTTCTTTACAGCATGCTCAATTTTCTCCATGTTATACTTCCTAATATCGGCCACCTTGCGCATTTTGATTAGCTTTGATATCTCGGCCAATTCGATCTGGTCTGTTGGATTGGAAGCTTTCATACTCTGGCGTTTCTTAATCAAATCTTTCGTCTCCTTAGACAGCTTACTGGTATCCTCTATAACTATCCTGCCGCCTACTTCTACCGCGCACTCAGTAATGATATCTCTGAAATTATAGTTCCTTGCCTCTAGGGTAATGTCGCCATCCTCAGTTCGAGCTGAAAACCTATTCTGTAGCGAGATCCTGAACTCTTCTGCCCTCCCCCTCACCGCTAATTCGTTGATGGGTTTCTTTCTTACTAATCGGTTGCGTTCCTTCTTCAGGTTTAGGCTAATTCGGGACCTCACCAGCCTGTGGTCACTGCATCCCACTTTCCCGATTACCTCTATATCTTGCATAATGGCGGGGGTTGAACACATTATGAAGTCGATTTCATTTTTAGTCTCTCCGTTAGGACTTTTCCATGTCCATTTCCGGTTCTTCCGGTTGCTGAAGAAGGTATTCATGATTCGTAAGTTATTGCGCTCTGCAAACTCAACTAGTAACTCCCCCCTGCTATTCCTAGTACCAATGCCACAGTCACCTACTACCTTGTCTCCTGCCTGTTTTTTCCCTACCTTGGCATTGAAATCGCCCATTAGTACAGTATACTGCGTCTTTACTTTTCGCATTGCCGATTCTACATCTTCGTAGAAGCTTTCAACTGCCTGGTCATCATAACTACATGTAGGTGCATAGGCCTGTACAACCTTCAGTTTATACCGCTTATTAAGCCGAATTACGATGACTGCATCCCTCTCATTAATACTATAGAATTCATCTATATTACCCGCTATATACTTATTGACAAGGAAACCTACTCCTAGTTGTCGCCTCTCTGGTAAGCCTCGATAACACAGTACATGCCCATCTTTCAGTACAGTATATGCCTCATTCTGCCTCCTAACCTCACTAAGCCCTATGACATCCCATTTCATGCCCTCTAGTTCCTCTAACAGCACTGCTAAGCTACCTTCACTAGCTAGGGTTCTAGCATTAAACGTTGCCAGGGTCAGTTTCCAATGGCGGCCTGTCCAGCGGAGCCAGACTTTCTTAGCACCCCCTGCTGCGTCTCAGGTCTGACCGCCGCCGTGGTCAGTTGTTCCGCAGCCGCTGGTGACTGAGGGCCGGGGTTTTATAGAGCTTATCACAGGAGGTTGCGGCCAATTACTGCACCAGTGTGGCCAACCCCTGTTCTGGTGAGGGAGTGTGTTGCCGGAGGTGTTCACCGGCATCAGGTCGCACCCCAAACCTGTTTATGCAATTCCATGCATCAACACGCGGATTTTTTTTTTCTTTCATCCGGTGGAGAATTGCGCGGCACCGGGATTTGAACCCCGGTCCTCTTGCATGCGAGGCGGATGTTCTACCGCTACGCCACCGCAATTTCCGGAGGAGCTTATATATTGGACAGCAATTTCCCCTCAGTGACAGTTCTTTGAAAAAAGTGAATGCTTATTTTTGTATGATTTTGTGTGAAAAGGGCTCATCGTCAGATTATGACGCTGCCTGGTTTTATAGCGCGGTGAAAATGATATATGTTGAAAAAATCTACGTTGTAATGTATGTTCATTATTTAATAAAGACATTTAAGACACAACACATCATTTCTGCTAACTAATAAAAACATACCTGCTCTTGTTATTTTTGTGCTTGCACATACTTTCCAGAAGGAGTTATGTGTAAAGCCAACGGCTCTTTTTTTTACACTGGTCACTAATGATGACAGCATAATCTAATCTTGGAGGTATGATGTACTTGTATGCAAGTAAATGAACGCAGTGAAAAGTTTATTTGCCCTTCGAAGAAAAACTAATTTTTGTTAGCATTAGCTATGTCCTAACTTATGTGCTTATTCCAGGTAATGGTTTTCGTCTTCCAAATCTCTAAGTACTTTTATTATGACACCTCTGTTAACTTGTTTTGTTTTTAGAGGCTCTGAAATTCTTATGGTACTTTTTCGAGTTCATTGCACATTAACAGGTTTCTCAACATTTACTGGCATTTGCCAAATGTCACAATAAACAATTAATTTATGAATGCATTATTTAAAACAATTTCGTTAGTAGCACTTCTGACTTCAGAGTAAAAAAACTCACTCATCAGCATACAATTTAGTTTTAACAGCTATCTCTGCCACACTAACATTATATATAAAAGAATAAAAGGGGTCCAAGAACCGAGCCCTCGGGAATGCTGCAGTCAACAAAATCTGCATTAGAGTGTTTGGTAATGAATGAAACGAATTGCTGGCGATCGTGAACGAAGGCTGGTATATCCCGTGTCTGTCGCTGCCGCGCCAGCAAGATGAGCAACGGCGATATACACCCTTAGAACGTACCCGCATGCGCCAGACTGACGATTCTACTGTGACTTTCCTCAGCGATCTTCCTTTCCTCTGGATTCCCCGATGGTCCGCGGCCTTCGCGTTCTTCTCGACGCCGACCCCTTTGCCTAATTGCTGCACTTCACCACTCCAATCTTCCTCGTAACTCTTCGCATCTAGAGCGCAAAACTAACCGAAGCAGTTTTTAAAGGGAAAGCTGTTTCGAGTGCTAGCTCTGAACTTTCTCACGGGCGGCCGTCGAAAATGCCAACAGTAATTATCAGAGGAGTATGCGTTGAGGCCCTCATCGACACGGGCGCCGTTCAATATGTCATACATTTTACCCTCTGCTCTCGCTTGTACAAAGTTATTGCTTCATACATACGTAAGCCACTCTGTGGACCTAATGTCACTCTTATCAAACGCAGCACCCAATGCAAAGCAGGTGCCTTGATCGATAACCAGCAGCATCGTACCGAATTTATTGTGCTCCTCTTGTGAGTTCATCTACTGATGTTGCAGTGGGATTTGTTGTCGTCGGCGTCCGCCCTCATCTGTTGCCGCGAGCGCCTTACCAAATCCTGTGGACACCGATACATTACCGATGTCGGATTCTTCCCAACCATGTGTGTTCGTAGCAGTTGATTTCGTTCGGTCGCCTGTACGCGAGCAGCTGATCATTGTGGCATTAAACTATACTCTCGATGGCAAAGCCATTGTTATGGCTCCAATGTGGGCATCCGACGACTATAGCTCTTGCCTCGTGCCTCACCTGCTTCATCCGCGGTTGCGCCGTGGTTTCGGCCCTGAATACAACTGGCAAGCCATTCTTGCCGCCACTGTTGGCATTAATTTTGACGGCGTTCATGTGCAGTACGTTCGTGTGCAGTAGCGCCAGCTGCCAAGTCATCCCTCCCGACTTCCTCTTCTGTACTCGCGGCCGCCATCAGCTCTGGCCTCACATCCAAGCAGTGAACCTCTCTTCTAGACGTCCTCATGCGGAACTGAGAATCCTTTGATGTGTACACCTCAGCTTTGGGAAGACCTCTGCCACCTCTCACTGCATATAGACGGAGGGCTCATAGGGAAACATACTTACGTAAAGAGAGGACACTCGAGCCGTTTCGCGGCTGACAGAATAAGGGTCTGACTACCCACGAGTCGGCGTAGCGATCTTACTTCCACTTCACCTCAAAGGTAGACAGCTTATCGTACATACACCGGGTTCCATGTAAGCGTCTTGTTTTCATATATACATTTATGCGGCGCCGGTTATTGGCCGACGGGTACACCCACATCACCGCGCTTTTCAACCTGTCACCTCGTTTTGCCGGTGACTTGTTTTCTTTTGTTTGCAAAATCAAGTTTGGTGCTTCTTAAACTGAGAATGCGGTTAGCAGATCGCTTATATTGTGCTGCGTGAAGGTATTTTTCACGTGAAACATAGAATATAAGCCATATGAAACACTTTTTCTGTGCAGCTACTGTTTGTTTTTGGGTCGTCTTTTTCTGAAGAACCAGTGCATTGCTTCCATTTCATAATTTTTTTAAAGTCTCTCGCAACAGCTACAGTTTAAAGCAGCATTTATCATTTGCTCACTCGTACCATAACCCAAACATTTATTTGGCATTACAAGAACAGTTTATTGCACATTTAGGATCGTTTTCTGCGATTTACCTCATTGTATATTTACAATGCTGGTTCTTAAGCACCAAATTTATATGTCGTGTTGTTTGTCATTTAAAACATTCTCGTTCAGACTGAAAAAGCGCTGATGCATGTTCCTGATCTGCATTTTTAGATCGTCTACTGCGATTTGTCATGTACAGCAGGCTCCCTGTAATAACTTTGTAACACGGGCAAATGAAAGCTTTGATCGCGATCCTATTATTGAGACACTATTATGTATTGAGTATGTTGTGTGTAAATTTCTGTAAAGACTATTGCTCAAGGTTGATTTTGTAGACGTTCCGCGTGGGCTGGATATTAATTTTTTTCATCCTCTATTTTGTGTAGCCGTTTGTAACTACTTCTTGTTGTGCTCACGGGTGACGCTTCAGAGTAGAAACACGCCGCGAATGTGCGCAATGTTTTCTTTGTGCCCCGCCATTTTCTTTTCTTTCTTTCTCTCTTTATGTTTTGTTAGTCTTCGTAATTGGCGCATTTGAAAAAGTGTCTGATCCAGTATTCTTTCTGTGCACTTCAAAATGTAAACAATAAATACTAACATTTGAAGAACCATTGCCTCCCATTGTCTGCCACTGAGAAAAGCGGCTCAATAGCGGCAAAACATTATAATAAGAACAGCTCCGATTGCTTTACTTCAACCTGCATGAATAAGAAAGCTGCGCTTAGGTTCTGCGAGTAGCCTGAGCTGTATTTCCAGTAAAACGTTCTTTATTCGCCAATTTATTATTTTTGTATGCATTGCATGCTTAGCAAGAAATATTACAGCTATTGCGCTCCACTATATATGATGTAGTTGAATATTTTATTAGCCAAAGGTCAATTAACTCGGAATTATTGCTGCCGAAACCAAAATTGAAACAATGCAAAAGCCCGGCCTAAAATTTCGTAGAACAAAATTAGCGGTCTGACTTGCCGTTGGGGCGCTCGTGGTAGTGTAGTAACTCGACCGCAGGGCCCCACGGGAGAGTCAGTTCTTTACGTAGTATGTTTCTCTAAGGATGGCTCTGCAAATGTTCGATGACGGCCGTATTGCATTTCAGCATCAGAACGAAAAGTCACTGAAGAGCAGGTTGCCAACATGCTTTCTCGAAATGCCATCTGGACATTCATGAGCTCTTGGCCCTCGTCTGTCGTTCCAGTTTGTAAAAACGGTACCCGAGTCCGTTTCTGCCTGGCCTACCGGGCCGTATCACAATGACCTGCAAGATTGTTTACCCTTTGCCTCGCACTGACGATGCATTACACTGTCTCCAAAGCACTCAGTATTTCTTCAGTCTCGATCTTAGCTCATGAAACTGCCAAATTGCCAGGCATGATGCAGGCAAGGGCAAGACCGCCTTTTCTTCCTCCGATGGTCTCCACGAGTTTAACGTTATAACGTTATGCCTTTCAAACTGTGCAATGCACCGGCAACCTTTGAGCGCATGATTCACACCTTGCTTCGGGAATTGAAATGGAGAACATGCCTGTGTTATCTCCACGACATAATCGTCTTCACATCGAAGTTATTCCTAGCACTTACAGTGTCTTACCTAAGTCCTCACGTGTCTTGCACAGGCGAGGCTTGAGCTCAATATTAACTAAATGTTACTTTGCCAGTGAGAATACGAAAGTACTTGGCCATTTCCACAGTAAGGCGGGAATTCAGCCTCATCCCGACTAACCTGCAGCAGTCTTTAATTTTCCTCGGCTTCAACGTCAGAAGTTTCTTCTCGTCTTCCCAGGCTTGGCTTCCTACTTCCGCCGTTTTATTCGCAACTTTGGATGCAATGCGGCCCTTTACACAGTCTTGATTTCCCAAGCGCTTCACGACTGGTCCACTGAATGTAAAGAGGTCTTCCAAGCTCTCAAGCAGCCTCTCACTTCCCTCCTGTGCTTCGCCATTTTGACGCTGCTGCGCCCACCATATCTCACACTGAGGCCAGTAGCCAGGACATCGGCGCGGTTCTCTTGCAGCGTAACGCTGTGCTTGTTAAAGAAAATCGTCGTGTAGACCAGCCGTACGCTTACTGCAGCTGAGCGTAACTGCCCTACTACGGAGCAACAGTGTCATGCCAGCGTTTGGTCAATTAAGAGCTTTCGACGTTATGTTTATGGTCCCCACTTCTCCATTGGAACAGATTATCACGCGCCCTGTTGGCTGTTGTCACTGAAGAACTTATCTGAGTCGCTCGGTACTACGTCTTGAAGAGTACGCCTTCACCATCACCTATACACCTGGCCGAAAACACCTCGACTCTGACGCCCTATTTCGCTGCCCATTGCGTCCTGCTCCCGCAACTTCACCTACGGCCTGCTCTCCCTCCTGCCATGCGAGTCAGCCTTCCGCTAGCCACCTGAATGTTGCACCCATCGCTATGGCTCCACTCGAGATCTAAGCTGATTTCAGGTCCCTGCAGCTGGCCAAACCCTCCTGCTGTCAATCCTCGCTCTTCTCCGTGGCTAATAAGTGGTACCAAACAATCGCTGGCGCCGTCAGCTTCATTGGCTCTGATTTCAACATGGAACACACTACCACGACATTTATCACACTACGGGTCAACGCTGGATATCCCTTGTACCTGAGTTACTTCCAATTGAAATTTTCGAGGCTTACCACGACGACGCCACTGCTGATAATTTAACCAACCATAATACTTACGACCGTATCAAATACCGCTACTTCTGACCTGGACTTTCTGCCAGCGTCGTCAAATATATTTCATCATGTCTGTCTTTCCAGCATCGCAAGCTTTCAACATCTCTTCCTTCTGGCCTACTGCAACATATACCTTGCTAGTCTGACCCTTTTGACATGGTTGCCATTGGCTTGTTTGGCCCTCTTCCTTTCATGTCGATTGGCAACTGTCGGGTTTTTTCCTGCCATCGATCATTTTACGTGGTACGCTGAAAAAGCCGCTCTTTGCTCGGTGCCGCCTCTGAAGTCGTCGAGATTTTCCTGTCTGCGATTGTCTTGCGCCACGCAGCTCCCCGTATTGTAAACAATGCTAAATAATGACCGTGGAAAGATATTTCTTTCTCAAGTATTTGAGGAAGAACTGCGCGCTGCCAACAGCGCCCATAAGACGTCCTCTAGCTACCACCCTCAGACAAATGTACTCATCGAGCGGTTTCACCGCACGTTGTGTGCCATAATACCCATGTATACCGCTTCTGACCACCGGAACTGGGAAACGTTTTACCTTTCGTCACCAACTTCTACAACTCCGCCGTTCAGCGTACTACTGGTGACAACCCTTTCTTTTTAGTTTATGGCAGTCAAACATCTATGGTAATCGATACTACTTTTTTCTCCACTCCCGTCTCTGCGTCAGTTTCTCTGGGTGAATAGTTTCCTATTCGTATGGCCTAATATCGCTAGATTGCCCGCTTGAACACAAACGTCGCCCATCCAGAATGCAAAGCCCAGAATGACACCCCTAACGAACTACCTCCTTTTAAAAACCCTTGTGATGAAGTTATCCTGTGGGCAGCGGTCAGCACCGCTGGCTTGCATGAGAAGTTCCTTAATCGCTACATTGGCCTTTACAGAGTGATACAACAAAACGTGCCCGGTAAACTATAGCCTTATTCCCTCACACACCATCGCCAATCAGCGTGCAAGCGCCTAAGAGCTAGTCCACGTTTCGCGCTTGAAGCCCTATGCCGGCCGTTCCTTTTCCCTGTACTCAACGGCCAGGGTAGCCGCTTTCTTAACGGGGGATCTGTATGAACCCAGTGCGCGAGCTTTCACCCTGCACAGACCGTTCATCATCACTCGCCGCTGCTTGGAGCATCTCGCACTGTGTGCCAGGTTCCAGGTCGTCCTGGAAGAACAGAAATTCATTGAAGTGCTGACTTATATTATATGAAGTAGAACGGCAGTTTGGGCGAGTTGGTTATGCACAGCGCTGTGTGTGTCTTTTTCATTTGCTCCGTCCCGTGTCTTCGCGCTGGTTTATACAAACGATTACATCATATATATATATATATATATATATATATATATATATATATATATATATATATATATATATGTATATTGTAGTGTGGTAATCTTCATCGTTATTTCCACTGACATGCATCGCGTGCTGGCGCTCTCGAGGACGAAGAAGTCGGTCGTTGTCTTCGTGATTCGGTACGCCTGACGCTCCGCTGCGAATTCATCCTGAGCAGCTAAATCCCTCTGCTTGGACTGAATAAACACACCCCCTACAATTGGTGCAGGTGCTCCTGGGTACGTTCCTGTCCACCCTGGAACTAAGAAGCCGTACATTGCCATCTGCGTCCACCATGCCGGATGATACCGCCTCGACATCGCCACCCCTCCCAACCACGGTCCTCTGCGCTGGAGCTCTACGGCAGCGTGATCCATGCCTCTTCAGTAGTACGGCCGATCAAGACGTCGACGATTGGTTGTCGACGTACGAGCGTGTCAATGGCTACAGCAGATGGGACGACACCACCAAACTAAGTAACCTTATATTTTTATCTGACTGACGTGGCGAGCCTCTGGTTTCGCAACCATGAGGCAGACCTTACATCTTGGTCTGCACTCAAGAAGACTTTTTCGGAAGTGTTCGGCCGCCCTGCAGTTCACAAGCTCCGAGCAGAACAACGCTTGCGCGAGCGCACTCAGCATGCCGAAGAGTAATTCACAAGTTATATAGAGGACATTGTTGACCTCTGCAAGCTTGTCGACCCCCTAATGTCCGAAGCGGATAAGATCGAAAACATCCTAAAGGGCATCTCTCAGGACGCGTGCCAGATGCTGTGGGTGAAAAGTCCTGCCACGGTCAGTGACGTGATCAAACTTTGCCAGAGCTATGACGAGCTTCGTAAAAAGCGCGCTTCTACCCGGCGGTTCACTGGTAGAGACGACGCCATCTCTGCACTAGCGCTGGACGAGCCCTTTGCTTCAACAAATCAAAGCGTTCGTTCGAGAAGAGGTCGCCCGCCAGCTATCACTGATCCCTCATTTACAGGATACTGGCCGCCTTGTTCCTGACATGGCTCCGTCTTTGGCCCCTACCATACGGCGTGCCGTGCAAGATCACATCGCTGATGTTCTTCCGCCCAGCTCCATGCTCCCGCCCAGCCCTGTGCTCCCGCCCAACCCTGTGCTGCCGCCCAGCCCCGTGCCGGCGCAAGTAACGGCACCCCTGACTTACGCCCAAGTTTCGGCTAGGCCGCTAATGCCATCAGCATCTCTTTCCTACCAGGCCACTCCTTTCAACCTTCCTTCGCCTGGGTCTGCATTCCATGTCCCTATTCCAAGGGTACGCCAACGCCCTACGAACCCTTGGCGAACCGCCGACAACCGGCCAATTTGCTACTCTTGCGGGCTGCCGGGCTCTGTCGCACGCCTTTGCCGCCAACGCCTTCCACCTTCTCGAGCTGACCCCTGGAACTACTCCTACGATACGGACCAGCCCTCGCCGAGAACTCCGCCCGGTTCCGACTTTGTATCTCGCGGCAATCAAACGTATACCACTCGCCGATCACCTTCCCCTCGCCGCCGTTCCCCGTCCCCACTTCGACGTTCTACCGGCACTGTTGAGGGAAACTAACAGTCGCAGTTCCCGGGGCAAGAACTGCGCTTGGTTCGAACTCTTCAAGTCCTTGGTGTTCTGCTACGAACGCAATACAAGCGTTTGTCGACGGCATCGCAATACTCGCTCTTGTCGACACGGGCGCTGCCGTATCCGACATCAGTGAAGCTCTTTGCCGTCGTCTTCGTAAGGTGACCACCGCGCTTTCCGACTTTTTGCTTCGCACCGCCTCATCACAGCACATTCATCCCTCAGCGGCGTGCACGGCCTGTGTTCTCATCGAAGACGTCTTATACACCATCGAGTTTATTGTACTGTCTCGCTGCTCACACAACATCATCCTGGGCTACGATTTCCGTTCCACTCATCATGCCGTTATTGACTGCGCCCGCGCGGAAGTTTCCTGTTTAGCTCTTTGTGATACCGTCTTATGTGACGTCCCTACCCGCCCTGCAAAACTCCTCGTCGCCAATGACACAGACATTTCTCCATTTTCGGCTGGCCTCGTTCCACTCTCCTGTGAAAGCGTTATTAGTTCGACTGTCTTCTTCACACCTTCCGACGCCGCTTCACGCCATCCCTGCCTCCTGCTTCCATTTGATGTCCTCAAGTTCGAAGATGGCCTTAGTGCAATGTACGTCTCAAATACATTTTCGTGCCCGTAAGTCCTGCTACGCAGCGAATGTCTCGGACGTATTGAAGAACTTGATCATGCGCTTGTAAATACTCTTCCTGCCACGCCTACTTCATTAGACGTTAATGTTCTCAGCTCTTGCGATATAGCGACCGCTTCGGCACCACCCGATGTTCTTCAACAAGCTATTGATGCAGATCTTCCACTCGCACAACGCGATCAGCTCGCTGCTCTTCTGCAGAACTTCACTTCTACCTTCGACCTTCCTCACACTGCTCTGGGTCGTACGTTTGTGGTTACGCACACAATCGACACTGGTACACACGCACCTTTACGACAGCGTCCTTATCGCGTGTCAGCTTCTGAGCGCGAAGTCATTGCTGATAACGTGGACGACGTGCTTCGCCGGGGCGTCATACAGCCATCTAACAGTCCATGGGCATCTCCGGTTGTTTTGGTCACCAAGAAAGACGGTTCCATCCGGTTTTGCGTCAATTACCGTAGACTAAACAAGATCACGCGCAAAGATGTCTATCCTCTGCCGCGAATCGACGATGCCTTGGACTGTTTACAGGGAGCCGAGTATTTCTCCTCATTGGATTTGCGCTCTGGCACTTGGCAGGTACCGATTGCTGGTGATGACCGTTCGAAAACTGCCTTTATAACACCGGACGGCTTATACGAGTTCAATGTTATGCCCTTTGGCCTTTGCATTGCCCCAGCTACTTTCGAGCGCCTGATGGACACTGTTCTTCGTGGACTCAAGTGGCAGACCTGTCTTTGTTATCTGGATGACATCGTAGTTTTTTCTACCGACTTTTCTTCTCACCTTCTCCGCCTAAAGCATGTCCTCACGTGTCTCGCCGACGCTGGGCTTCAGTTGAATTTGAAGAAGTGCCACTTAGCCGCTCGAAAACCCACAATTCTAGGCCACGTAGTCTCTAAGGACGGCATTCTTCCTGATCCCACCAAACGTCGCACAGTTGCAGAGTTTCCGAAGCCAACCTCCCTGAAGCAGCTGCGAAGCTTTATCGGCCTCTGCTCCTACTTTCGACGCTTCATCTTGAACTTCGCCTCTATCATCGCACCTCTGACCAAGCTCCTTGGCTGCAGCTCCGATCTTTCCTCCTGGACTCCAGCCTGCGACAAAGCCTTTAACACTTTACGCCGCCTTTTGGTTTCGCCTCCCATTCTACGCCACTTTGATCCGACTGCGCCTACGGAGATCCACACTGACGCCAGCGGTATTGGGCTTGGTGCCGTCCTTACCCAACGTAAGCCTGGTTTCAGCGAGTATGTTGTGGCATACGCCAGCCTAACATTGACGAAAGCAGAGTCTAATAATTCAGTCACAGAAAGGGAATGTTGGCCATTATTTGGGCCATCGGGAAATTTCGTCCCTATCTTTGTGCTGGATTGCCTCTCTGAAAGACCCATGTGGTCGCCTTGCTCGCTGGGCTGTCCGTCTCCAGGAGTATGACATTCATGTGATTTATCGGTCAGGTCTGAAGCATACGGACACGGATGCTCTTTCCCGCTCGTCATTGCCAAGTGATACCTCGTCTGACCACGTCTGTGCTTACGATGTGTCTACTCTTGCCACTATCGACATGACTACCGAACAGCGGAATGACCCCTGGATCAGGGCATTTTTTGATTTTCTCTCAAGTCCTACTCCCGGTCATTCATCCAAAGCGCTCGTCCGGCAAGCCCACCACTTCTCCATTCGTGACGGTCTTCTCTATCGCCGCAATTATTTGCTTGATGGACGGAAGTGGCTTCTAGTCATCCTGCGTCATCTCCGCGCCGAAATTTGTGCTGCGTACCATGAAGACCCACAGTGCGCTCACGGTGGCGTATTAAAAACCTACACGCGCCTACGTCTGCGATTTTACTGGCGTGGAATGTACCGCTTTGTACGACACTTCGTGCGCGCTTGCGAATCTTGTCAACGCCGACAAAATCCTCAGAAGTCCCCTGTTTCGTTGCATCCGTTACCCTGTCCTGCTCGTCCGTTTTACTGCGTTGGCATAGATCTCTATGGCCCTCTTCCTACTACCGCCGCTGGAAACCGGTGGATTATCGTGGCAGTAGACCATCTTACTCGCTACACTGAAACATCATCGTTACCCTCTGCCTCAGCAAGAGACGTTGCTTTGTTCCTTCTCCACAACTTGATTCTTCGCCACGGGACTCCGAAGGAACTGCTCAGTGACCGCGGGCGCGTTTTCTTGACCGACGCTCTTGAGGCCCTACTGAAAGAATGCCGCATCATTCATCGCGCCGCTACTTCTTACCACCCTCAGACGAATGGCCTGACAGAACGTTTCAACCGTACTCTGAGTGACATGCTGGCCATGTACGTTAACGGCGCTCATTCCAACTGGGACTAGGTTCTTCCCTTCGTAACCTACGCGTATAACACTGTGATACAAACCACCTGACATGCATCGCGTGCTGGGGCTCTCGAGGACGAAGAAGTTGGTCGTTGTCTGCGTGATTCGGTACGCCTGACGCTCCGCTGCGAATTCATCCTGAGCAGCTGAATCCCCCTGCTTGGACTGAATAAACACACCCCCTACAATATATATATATATATATATATATATATATATATATATATATATATATATATATATATATATATATATATATATATATATATATATATATAAACATTGGACAAATAATCGAGACCAGACCACTTTATATTTATGTTTTAAAAGATTATTAGAAATGCTATGGTACATTTATGTGATTATACTCGCCCTAAACGAGGGTTTTTTTAAGATAAGCTAAAAGATGTGCAGAATTTAAAAGCTCCTCTCTATCGTGGATTTTATACTCTTGATTCATCATTGCAACCGCTAGTACTTTACCGTTCCATCGAAAGGCGCAATTCTTAAATAATGATTCTCAGTCGCAGCATTCACTCTGTGTCCGTTGCTTGATCAAATATTGGCAGATAAAAGTGCGCATATTGTTTTCTTTTTCGGTTTTTACTGATGCGGTTACTAATGTGCTGCCTCCAGCGATGCAGTTATATCCTATACCATATATCATATTGCAACTTTCACTCCGGTTGCTTTAACAACCAGCTATAAATGTGCATCTTATGGGCACAACTCCAAAGATCTATTTAAAGGAGGTCACTTCTTGGCAAAAGGGATAACCTTTTGCAGGTTCTGCACCAACGCCTAGCGTTATTGCGAAAAGCAACACCGTGAATTCGAAGTCTCAGTATTCCATAACGTCTGTATTAGTGCCGTCTCGCTGCTTCAGTTGCCCACAGGATTTGAGAAGAAAAGTGCTAAAATCGTAATAACTGAGCGCTTATATTTTTAATGCAGCGACTTCTTAAAGCTCGCGTATAGTTTTTCCTTCATGCCTCTAGCGAAATGCGATTGCAGAACAAAATGAAAGAGAGCAATAAGATCTACTTGCGCATCGAAGTCGTCGGCCGACTGAACACGAATCGCGTAAATGTTAGCGCCTATTGTGAAATATTTTTTCGTGCTGTTATGAAGACGTATGTTTCGTATTCAACCGTAAATCCTTAGATGCAAATTTGGCTATTTCTTTATTGCACTGTTGAATATTCCGTGAGCCACGCATAACATAGAATACTCACTCTCCCATTTCAAAACGCGATTTCAGTAGATACATTGACCACTTTTAGAAGAACGCGAAATGCCATTTTCTTTCATGTTTTAGAAGCGCTCTCAATCTTTTTATGCCTGAAAGCTTTATTATCCTTTCAAAGTTGACACTGCGAAGTGAATTCTACCTTTGAAAAAAAAAAAGATGCCAAGTCAGGTTTACATATATTTCACTTTGCTTCTGAAGTTAAGAAGCGCGGTGCTTTAAATTTATTTGTGAGCTGGGAGAGGCCTGTAATATTATTGTACCAGCTGGCATAATATTTGGTTCACAGGAAGGGTAAGGCGCAGTATCTGTCGCACTTGCTCTGTTGACATCTGAACCGCACCGTAAGGGAAGGGAAGAAGTTGGGGGTGAGAGTGTAAGGAGAGAAAGGGGAGCCGTAGTGGAGGGCTACGGAGTAATTTCGACCACCTGGGGATCTTTAACGTGCGCTAACATCGCACAACACACGGACGCCACTTCATTTCGCCTCCGTCGAAACGCAGTCGCCGTGGTCGGGCGCGAACCCGGGAACTCCGGCACAGTAGTCGCATAACAGCAAGTTTTCCTGAGATAGAACTTCAAGCCAAGCTTGTGGAGGGAGTGAGTGAGTGAGTGAGAAGAGTGAGAAGAAAGGTTTGATTAAGCCCAAAAACTGTGAGATGAGGGAACTTCCCCCCTTCGAGAGTGGAAACGAACAGAACGCGAAACTAGGGCCCCCCAGTAGAAAGAAGGCCAAGCCTGAGGACACGCATCTCGACAAACTTGCCGTAGACATAAGGTCTCTTACGGAACTAATGGAGAGGTCCAACTATAGGCAGGAAAATCTGCAAGTTAGAATGTTACACATGGAGGGCAGCCTAGGTAGAATGGAGCAAACCATTCTCGCTGCTGGCATATTCGCTACTAACAACGGCTGACAAAATGGGCAGGGGACACAATAATTCGAGTAGAAAGATGGCGTAATCTGGCAGTGGAACTGCAGGAAATTAGTAGTAAAAAGGGCGGTCCTTCAGCAGATAATACAGTCGAGCGAGGAACCACCCTTGGTAATTGCATTACAAGAGACCAATGCCAGGCATGTTGGCTTCAAGGGATACAAATGTTTCCGCAGCTCGCTGGGGGACCCGGCTCGGGTGGTTACTCTGGTCGAGCACAATACGGCAGCTACTCAACACGAGGTTGATGGGGACATTGAAGCAGTTTTGATTGAAGTCCATTCAGGAAATAATAAGAAAGAGAATCTCTTTGTGCTCAATGTATACAGCCCATCGAAACAAATCAATGCAAAATTCTCGCTCTTATTCAAAAAAGCGCTACAGGTTGCTGGCTGCGAACCACTTCTAATCTGCGCAGACTTCAATGCTGAACACCAGGAATGGGGATATGATACACAATGCCGGAAGGGGAAGGGCTTGCTTGAATCCATATTATCCAATCTAATAACGGATTCGACGACACCAACCCGCATGCCACGCCCGATCTTACACTAACTCACAGGTGCAGGCCAGTTGAATGGTGCAACACGGCAAAAAGCTACGGCAGCGATCATATGGTTATAGAAATTCGGTTCAGATTTATTCTTCGGGATACCGTGTTACGAGCCAAATAATAAATTGGGATAAATTTCGGTCCATGAGAGGGGCTGCAGGTAATAAGTCCTGGTCTTCTCTGACTGAGTGGCAACAAGAATTTAATCGGCATATAAAGTAAGCCACGGAAGAACAGGCGACAAATCTCCAAGTCCCAAAGTTAGCCAAACACCGCCTACATCTCCCCAAATCCAAGACAGAATTGGAGGGAAGGTGGTAAACTAAAAAATGAAACAGAAATCTCAGAAGAGGGGTTGCTAACCTCAATAAGGAAATTGAGCGGTATGCAGCCAAGCTGATCGAAAAGAGCTGGGCCGAGGTGGGTGATGAGATTAACTTCAACATGAGCAGTCCCAAGAACTGGGCTATATCGATCCCAATAACGCTAAGAGACGGACCAGACTAGACCAGATTAAGATCAAGCATAAGTTCCAAGGGGGAAACAAGGAGCCGCTAGATGCAATCAGGACAACATATACATGCCAGGATCCCGGCCCTCCTCTACCCTGCTATACCGAGCCCGAGCATAGGGCCATAGATGCTGCAATTGTGGAGGGAGACGACTTTTTGTTCTGCCTTTTCAAACTATGTCCACGTGTCCACGTGGACATGATTCCACGTGTCGTTCATACAAGCTGCGGAACGACAAAGCATCCTGTCGATGCCATAGTGCAGACTCAAACGTTCCCAGCATTGGGGCTTTCTCTCCCTCTCAATTTCCTGTTTTATCTATTGTCTCGTATGTCTGCACGAGGCAGCGGAGATGGCTCAGCTACAGAGCCAGTAGCAGGCCTGTGCATTTTTGTGCTATCAAGTCCGCAAGAGGCCAACAAAAACATTTATTGGGCTCACTTACAGGCACCCTTACGCTTTCGTAACCCTATCGAGTAAATGGAAATAGCAGACAATGAACTGCTGTCGCAAAAACATCCGCTTCTTGTTTTTTTTTTTTCGTCGCCAGCAGAAAATAAACAAGTAGAATCACGCGAATTATATATTTTTCCCGCTTCACAGTAGCATGTTGAGGTCACGAGCAATAGCGCGAATGAATGAGCAGAGAGGACATAAAACGATAAGACAGCCATTAGTCCGAAGGATTACTGCCTGAGTGTGGCATATTTTAACAATCGCGAATGTATACAAAATATTTGTTTCCCTTATCCTCCATCCCTTAAACAGTCGAATGGAAGTAGGCTACCACACGTCAAATGCAATACAAAACTATAAATAGTATTGTTCAAATATACTAGTACTGATTTAATTCACAAGCCACCGAAGGCTATCTTACGTTCAGTACAAAAGAGCCGAACGTTTCTTTTTAGGCGATGGGAATAATGTCAATTAGTCTCATCTTCTGCGTTCCGCTCGTTGGTCGATTTATTTGTTTCTACGCAATTCCTTCTAAGGAATACATATGGCGGGGGGCGCCCGGACGAAAATGATATTAATCTTCCTGCGGCGCCCCCGTGGCACGTAGGCAGTATAATACCTATTTCCGTTGGATAAATACATATCTGGAAAATCGCCCTCGTCTGTATATGCCATTACCTGAGGGCACAGCAACAATGACGTATTGTCTACATTTCACACGTATTGTCGCCTACTCTCGCATTCTGTTAGCGCACTTCTGGTGACCAATACAATGACAGATCTGGTCGAGCTTAGGCCGGACGTCCCATATCTGCCGCTTAGCCAGATTGCGAGCCATATCTCCGTGGACACACCCGTTCATCGTGCCAGCCGTAGGCAACACGGCCTACCACCCAAGTTTTCCTCACCCAGCATGTCCGCTGAAGACCGGGCGTCGTGGCACTGCCTTACCCATCTTACAGTCGGGAACCCTCGCGTAACAAATACCGTTCACGGGGACACCTTTGAAGACGTTGACGACAGGTTGCAGTGCCGCGAGAGAGTTGCCACGGCGCACCTCTGGCTTGATACCTCCGGGCTCGTCAACGTCAACTTCAATTTTTCTGACGGCACTCGGACGTGGTTCGAGAACCACCAGGAGCTACTGCCTTTTTTACGTGAGATTATATGTCATCTTCGGAAAACGTACGGCAGTTCGGATCAGCTAAAACAGGTACAACACCCTTTGCAATACCAAATCCATATGCCTAAAGAAATTGTCGAGGCGTTTGACGAACACACGACGCTGCTCTTCCAGCGTTCTTACCCTAATATATTCGAGGACAAAAAATCGTTCCAGAAGGTGGTCAGGTAAAGTATTCAATATCTTGAGGACTGGGCCTTGCAAAATCAGTGCACGAGAATGAAATATCCAACATCGATACTAAATACGACTGTGTTACGGGAAGAGTGTTGGCCACAAGGAGCCAATAACAAAGTAAGAATCATTATAAGCAGATAACGAGCTCGTATTGCAGAGATGATTACTTATACATTTACCATGTTAGAGAAAGCCAGAGAAGTTCTTTATCTTTATGCACATTTGCCTGTAAAGAACACGTCCTCTGGCAAATCATTAAAATTATTTGGCATTTTGAAACAAAGAATAATATCTCCTTGTTTTTGTTTGTTTGTTTTTTTTTTTTTGAAGGGCGCGAAATTTTAAATTGGGCATCATTGTGAAGTCTTCGGGCTCTATATATATCTTATGTTAGGGTCAATATTTCAGAAACGCAGTGCCACTACTGCTTCAAGAAACTCCAGAAGAATGGAAGGCCAGTTGATTATAAGGTGTTGGGATTTGCAGCGGGGTGTTATAGGCTATATTTCTTAGTATGTTTTTTAACAAAGAATAAACAAAGGTGTGCCTTCAGGTGGCTCAATAAAAGAACACACTTATCGCATATTGATTTTTACTGATATTTGTACTGAAACGGAACAAGCCTAACGTCAAAATTTCTCGTGCTGCGCCAATAAGCTTTGGAGTAATATGCATGTAGAATTGTTTAACAGGTGCGTGCGCGACGGCATATTACAGTCGTGAAATATTCCCAGGCATT
This sequence comes from Amblyomma maculatum, assembly GCF_055883805.1. Taxonomy (NCBI): domain Eukaryota; kingdom Metazoa; phylum Arthropoda; class Arachnida; order Ixodida; family Ixodidae; genus Amblyomma; species Amblyomma maculatum. The sequence goes on from NC_139354.1 coordinate 55,757,786, forward strand.
TCACCGATATAATTAAGTGGATAGCATGCACCGATGGGGTGACATTTGTGATTGTACATAAAAATTGGTGCGTCTGCTATCGGCTTAAATTGGTCTCTGAGAAAACAGGATTGGTTTTTGAGGGTCTATCATTTACACTTTTAATAGCGAACTTTGATATTGCTTGATGTACATTATCCTGTGCATTATATTATTGTTAATATAAAACTTTTCAACCGTTGCGCGAACTCGAATACATCGGCTGGCTTTCAATAGAGCTGTGTACTATATTTGCTTTCTAAGATGTACTTGTCTGTACGCTTGCAGCTTCCGAAATCCACGTCTCTTGTCTGGAATGGCAATTTCAAATCGAATTATTATAAAGTCGACAGAGCGCGGCGAAAACGTTTAAGAATATTTCAGTATCGTTTTCCTCATCAACTTCCTGATCTCGCTCCCCACGAAGTAACCCGCCACCTCTTCCTTCTCTTAAAAGCCCTCATGTCAGGGCAGACAGAATATCCTTGTGAAAACGCCTTCATGGTAACATACTGTGCCCCCAGTTGCTAGAGCGCATCTTTCTGCGAGTTCCGCGAAAGAGCATGAGGGAATTAGACCGGCTCAAAATTTATACCTTTGCATTCCCACTTCCCTCACGACAGAATAAAATATTTTTCAAATCTTTTTGTCCTCACTTTGACGTTTTCCGAACAGCACTGTTTTTTTACACAGGATGTCGTAGGGTTGTATTCTAGCATATAACTTCTACTTGCAAGCCTTTTGGATCTCCTTTACTTGCGCTTTTTGTCCTATTTATATTATTTCTGTGTCCATAGTGGCTTTGGTTTAGTTTCGTGTCTGGTGTTTTACGTTCCAAAGCGACTAAGGCTAGAAGAAACGCCGCCGTGAAGGGCTTCGGAAATTTATTCCGCCTGTGTTTCTTCAACGTCCGCTGACTTTGTACAGCCCACGGGCGCTTTTCTTTTCGCCTCCATTGAAGAGCGGCTACCGAGGCTGGGATTCAATCTCGCATCCATGGGCCTAGTAGTCGAGCACCCTATCCACTGCACCACTATCGCAAGGCGTTGCGCGCGCATCTCAGTTCAAGTCTTCGTGTTCTTCTTTCTATCAATCAATTTTCAGTTGTTAGTACAGCCTCCTCTTGTTCGCTTCCATTTCCTGTGTCGTGTTATTTGGCTGGTTAAAATGTATTCTTACCAACTCACCCAGCCGTCATCTTTGTTTTATTCGTCAACCTATTGCTTCGTATCAGTCCTCATTACCGAGTCACGAATTGATTCTACGAGTTTTGTGGTGAGACGAGTCCAGAATCTGTGATGGTGTGGATAATGTAAAAACTAGCTTCTAGGTGTGGAAGTAGATGCTTCCCATTATATATTCCACAAGTTTACAAGAAATCGATGTAAGAGATATTGTGCTGGAGTAATTTACAAGCTCTCGGTTGCCTTTTAAAACACCGGACTACTACTGCATTACGCCACTCTTGTGGTATAGAATGAGTGTGCAAGGATTTCCAAAATTAAGCATTAGGTAGCGTGACGCCAATATCCTGCCTATCTTCGGGGACACTTGTTAGGAATTTTGGTATGGTCCTTCGGCCTTGTTATCAACGAAAATGAGCCGCTAATGAAATACGCACTCTTAGAGAATTACGACGTCTTCCCTTTGGCGAGGCAAAAAACTTTCTGAACAAAGGTTTATATTATCTGTGATCAGTGAATGGGGCCTGAAAAAAACTGGTTAAAATGCTCTACAATATGCTCGTTTTAATTCGAACTTAAGTTCTGTTCTTGATTCTATGTTTTTTCTCCTTCCCATTAGTAAAGTATCGTCAAAATTTTCGCGGTGACGTTTTGAGGAAGGGGCTATAAGTATTTGAATGAAGAACATTCTCAACTCAGCTCGAAGTCACAACACCTGAATACGTTTATCCTATTATTTTGCGCAGTATTTTGTTTTTAATATGAATTATGTCCTTGGTCATCCAGAGGCTTTGGTGCTTATCTTACTAACCCGATTTGTATTATACCGGTCAAACTATAGTTGCATAAACTAAAGGATGGTTTAGCTATCGTAGTTTATTTAAAAATCATCGAACGCGGATTAAAAGTAGCCAAGGATGGAGTTGTCATCCACCCGTCCATGATCATTACCACACAAAGAAATATAAGGCCTGGGGCAAGCGCTGGTTCTCACTGGCATTTCAGCAACAATCATCTTAGTGTGAGAGGCACCATCTTAAACGTTAATATTTCATATATCTATGTTATACGACAGGAACATCAGGTCCCGTAGTGACCGCGACTTGGGTGTTATTTTTTGTTTTATTCGAATAGTTGCCATATCGCATACAATGGGGATAAAGTAAGTCGTGTAGTCTATTGTCTTGAAGAAACTGGAGAAGGCTGCCGCTTTTAGCACTGTCAATTGCCCACAGGTGCAGGTGGCCCTCCCTTGTAATGGACTAACAGACTGTGTATTATCTTTCAGTTTTTATTCTTTCTTACGTTTAATGCCAATATAATTTCTAATACTTTTCCCGCATTACAAGAATCAGGGCCGGCAAAACACAGGTGGTACCGAAATATGAAGGGAAGGTTAAAATCGATGGCCATTTTACCGTCGCGATTGCTTTGACATTTCCTCACAAAGAGTGTTTACCTCTCCCAGGAACTTGAGTGAAGCAGAGGACACGCTGTATACTGCTACGATTAAGTAACGTTTTAAAGCTTTTTCTTGCACTTAACAGTTTCAACCACGTTACAATCCATTATTACAGCAAGTAACCAGTTTTTTACTATGATATAATTGCCCCAACCGCGTGTGTCCTTGTCTCTCCTAAACATTCTATAGCCTTGAGGAACCATACTGTCATCAGAAGCAGTGTTATCACCCTTGCGTCTCATACTATTACAACACGCAGCGTTTGTGAAAGAAGAAACTATCCTAATTCTGTAGTATTACAATGCTCCTCGCAGTCACGAATAAAAGGCAATACCTGCAATGATTGGTCCGAAGCTGTACTTGTGATTCAGGATTCAAGCTGAGCTGGGCTGCTTGTTGTATATTACCGGTGTTTTCTGCCATTACCAGCCCACTAACCATGTCCTACAGAAAAAAGACAGCGTTAATTTCGGCTGTGATCCGATATATATTGTTCGTCGCTTACGCAGTGCTTATCATCAACAAGAAAGGCCTTCACCTTCTTATATCTGTGAGCTGCTGATCTGCCCATAGTTTGTAGCGTACAGTCTTTGCCAAAAGTATCCAGGTTGCATGTTTTGCTTCTCGCTTGTATTCTAAAGCAAGCATGGATTCCCAGATCCCAGCTTGTTGAGAAGTGAGGACAGGAGCTTGCCTTTACTTAGCAGATATTTACAGCTTGAGAAGTGGTACGAAGTCTCTGCTACCCGACTGAAAAGCGGAACACGCAGCCTGGTTTCTTTTGGGAAATACGGTACGTGTACATTTCCTTTGGTAATGTCAGGCTAATGGGCTACGTTCTATATGGATTCCTAAACTTTAAGAATGACTGGTACACATTCATTCTGGTTTGGTTAAGACCAAGGCTATGAATTCGCCCAACTGTGTTCACTTCGCCTCCCACAGTTTTCTGAAATAAATTCTCCGAACAAAGTCCTTAAGATTTCATTTTTTTCCACTCGGCAATGATTAGGGATCAAATTGTCGAGGCTTAGAGAGGCGCCAGTCCCGTATTTTCTGCTCTTTGTCTTCGTGTTAAAGAGCGCCCACCAATCCACCATGAACAACCTACAACTCGCCCAATTTACCCTTCTGTTGACCCATGTCACCTTCACATTTGAAAGCTAATAGGATGCCAGTTGGTCCCTTGGGCAGATTCTATGCATCAATCCTTGCTAAACCATGCACCCAGTAAGCCCGGCGTGTCTCAGTGGGTAGAGTGCTCGGCTACATAACCCGAACAAGCGGGTTCGAATCCCGGCCGCGGCGGCTGCTTTTTGATGGCGGCGAAAAGCAAGTCTCCTGTACTTGTGTTTATGCGACAAGTTCTGAAAACGCAATCTAGATCATCCACGGAAGTACGGAGCGTGCCTCTCCTTTCTGGCTGCTGGCATATTATGTAGGAAAAACCGAATATCTGTCTTTAATTTCACCGATGCTCGTCCTACATACTGTAAACGATAGCACTGCGAGGACTACATTACCTTGTAGACTGCTCACGAACCGCCTGAAGAGCCTGCTCATCCTCTTCAAAAAGGTTAAAAACAAAGTGAGAAACTTTTGTAAAAACGTTATGTTTTGCTCGGAGAGTCCGGCTTCAAACATGCTGAAGCATTTTTTCTAGAGATACCTTCGGTGACCTTTTTTTCGGAACCGCAGTACTTTGGTCGGTATATTGTAGTAAAGGTTGTAGACTTTACAATGCTATTAGTGTTACATATTCTTGTTGATTTCTTCATGCGGCTTTGTTGAAGTGTTTTATAGCTGTCATCATATTAAATGGCATTTCTAGTGGAACACTTTTTCGGGATAACCCAAGGAGATTCGTACTGTATGGTCTAAAAATTATTTTTAAAGCTACTACCCATATGTTCAGTAGGTGCATTCTGTTCTAAAATATTATTACAATTTGTATTTCTGCATGTTTTGAAGGCTTCTGTGTTGTATCTAATGCTTACATTATACCCTTCTCGAGCTGTTAGCAGGGTCACTTCAATATCTTTTAGCAGCGTGATAAAGCCTGTAGTCACGATATCACACGGTTATTTTATACCACTTTTTCTGTTTCCGGTGTGTCATACCACTTGTATTTTGTCCTCGCTGCATTCGTCATACAACACTCAAGCTTACTTGGTTTTGCATTACAGAGATTTTTATTTATTTCACAATGCCTGTTTCGTTTTTTCGCCTTTCAAAAAAATGCGAATTTGTCGCCTTATTGAACTGCTTGTTCTACTTGGATTTCTCTGGCTTGTGAATAGAGATAAATATACGGGCTCATATTTCAAAGTTTACTGCTCGCTTTCATGTTATATATGCTTGCGATGATGCCTGTTCACAAAAAAAGAAGTTTCGCCTTCAAACATATATGCATTCCATGTATCACGTAGCTTTTTTGATGTGGCTAACAAACAAAAAGGTAGTTTTCCTATTGGTGTCTATGCTTTCGGCGTCAGGGATTTTTCGGAATCACATTGATATTTCTACTTTTTCTTCTTTCGGCGCCATACTGCTGTTCAATCAATTTGCGCACCGTTCAAATAGAAAACCACAGGGTTTATTGTTTTATTAATTTTCACTGAACTGGAAGAAAATGTATCAAGAAAGGAGATATAAAATTGGGTCAAGGTTTCATTAAATACGGCACAATGACCTCTATTATTGAGAGTTATCTTCTTTATGCTTTTCGGGTATTTTTGTGACTGATAAGTATCAAGAATCATTGCATAATCACTATGGGAATTATCGCTATCGGTTGCGGTATATACCAAACAAAGTTTAGTGCGTTATAAGAGCATTAGTGCTGATAGTTCAGTTGCAGGATGTGAACATTTACGTGAGAGGATTGCTTAAAATATCTGTGTTCTTCAGAACAGCACAACATCATATACACACCAAAGTCCATGTGCTCTTGCTCGAAAATGTTTTTTTTTTTATTACAGCTATGTACAAACGCATGCTAACCAGCAATTTGTTTATTCAATGACGTCATTTAAGTCACTTCCTCTTCTACTTCTGTGCGTTGAATACCCACACTCTGATCGTTTTTCCCCTGCCGTTTTTCGCCGCATGCTATGCATGCACAGAGACGCCTACGAGCTCTCTTTTCTCCTTATAAATGCCTCTCTCCGCTGGATTAATAACAAAGGACCTGGATACAGCTGCGCCGTGGGCTCCAAAAAAAAGTAGCGACATGCCTGAGAGGATACAACCACACTAGGACGACCGTTGCGAAACTAGAAACTTGTTCGCCTTTATCGAACCCCTCTGATTGTGTCAGAAGTTCGATAATTCAAAACTCATGTGCTGGATGACAGGAGATTTGGGAGAAAAACGACCGTCTTTCAACACATCCCCGCGTTATCTGCTCGTACTGCTAGCCGCGACACCCTCCTAACAATCTAAACCAAATTTACAACAGACTTAACAGCAGTGGCCTTGCATAGCAGATGCGCACACACGATTTTCACTAATATGCTACTGCGCTAACATGCAGACGTACATTATAACATTATGTGACAGTTCAGCTAACACAAGTGAATGCCTGACAAAGGTGATCCTGTGGACAAAAACTAACGGGTCTTATAAGGAATCCAAGGCTTAGGTATTGTTTAATTCCTGTCTTACCCTCTCTTATCTAACTCGGAACGGCAGGTCCTGAGAACTAGGTCATAACCTTGTGGGCAGGTAGCATCAGACAGGCCATCCACAAATCAGGGCTCCGCTATGTCTAGTTCCCTGCCTGGTACCACGTGGAAAACCATGCTTCTGATTGTTCGCTCACGATAATGAGGTTGTAATTTCCACTGACGCCATACTTACCAGAGAACGGGGTCTTAGAGTTTCGATGGTTATAAATAGATATATGCATTCCGCTCCAGACAGATCATAGTCTGGGAAGCGCCGCATTTGCCTAATCTCACGAGGGATCCTCATTATCCCCCAATTATGCACAACTCCCAATAAAAGGAGCTACTTAGGCGGAACAGCCAGTCGGGAGCAGATGAGTTCGGTTGTGCTCGAGGCACGAAACAATGCGAAAGGTGAGAGGTGTACACGAGCCATATCTAAGTTGCAATCGGAATCAGAATCAGAATTTATTGGTTCAATGCAACGAATGAATACAAATATTGGTAAGTATTGGTATTGGTTGTAAAATGAAGGCATAATGCAAATAAAAGTTGTGCCGTTGGGGAAATACACTTGGTTACTTGTGCGAACACGCTTCGCTGGCTGGTCGTGCGAGATTCAGTCGCCCAGAAAACTTTCCGCAGAGTTTTGTTCGTCATTTATTATGGTTCTCTAGAATCTCTCACCCTCTTCGATTGCCTTGAAGTCTAAGATAACTCAAGTGCCTAGTGAGTAGCATTTTGGGCAGTGCTTCAACCGAGATATTTTCCTTTATTTTAGGTTATTGAACAAGCTCATGGTGTCTTTTCCCTTTGCGCACTATCAGATAGAACAATTTCCTTATACGGGCAGTCTCACTTCGAGAGAAAAAAAAACATGAACGCGTGTTGTTATCTTTCTTGTTTTAATTCGTTGCAAAGGAATAAATATTTAACTGTTCCATGCGCGTACACTCAGAATCTCCACTATATATAGTGTTTTTCTTTTGTCATTTTAGTGCAATTACAGTTAACAATTCAGGTGGAACGGAAAGCATTAAAGCTGTCTCTTTTTGGGCCAGAATAAAACTCCCACACATTATTTGTGATAATAATAAGTTTCAAGACAAATGAGCAGAAACGGCATGTACAGGCAGCCTGATTAAAGCGAATAAACAGCCTAATTTAATGTTTCGCTCATTGCAGGCGCTGCACTCAGGCGTCCTCTTAAAGAGGTGTACACACCAAATCCTGGTGGCATTTGTTTTAATAATGATGTGTAATACATTCCGGTGTATTGATTATCACGCGATTTTTATGTATGATCAATAAAAAAAAATTCTAATTTTTTTTCCAGATTCACTTACCATTCAAGCAGAAAAAAATATAACTGTGACGTCACAATCAAATCTAGGTGGCGCGCGGCACGGACAAAACAGCGATATAATCACTTACTCTTCATTTGTAGTTCCTGTTGTTGAGGAAAGCGTACTTCAGCGTTGCTGTGAAATCGAACCACAGAGAAACTATTGTATCGCTTTTTTTGTTATCGCTAACGGGACCTAGATTTTACTTTGACGTGGCAGCTATCTCGCGGGTGTTGAAACGAAGAGAGGTTAGAAAAGAACTTTAGTTATAAATTAATCAGCGATCATAAGCAAATATCACGTTGTCCTCCATGTTGAATATTGTCTTGCGCATCATTACGAAGGATAAACATGAACTCGAAAAGTTTATGTTTATACCGCCTCAAATGCTTGCACAGAAACTAAATCTACACGCATCGAGCTCTTAGAGCTTCTAATACATATTTATTCTACGATAACTGTCCTCCCTGGTGCACGTTGTCCCGTTTAGTGATATCCGTTTCGGAGAAATATGATGCTTACCTTGCAATTATTCGGAGGATTTCAAGCTCTTACGACATTTACTTCGTCCAATGTTAGTTTCTCTATTTTGACCGCAAACGATTTGTTTATTCCTACAGTTTTTTTCTTCCTCTTTTTCACTGGCCAAAGCAGCGAAATGTCTGTGACCAATATTGAACATATGCCTGAACCGCTCCCCCCTTTTTTCTTGGGAAGGCCTTATTCCACACAATTATAATATTGATCCAATGCTTTAAACCCCTTGGATTAGTTGTACTTCCGGTTTTCCTGGAAGGCCTTGTTCCATGCAATTCTAGTATTGTTCCGATGCATTGAACTCCTTGGATTAGTTGCACTTGCTGTTTTCCTGGAAGACCTTGCTCCACACAATTCAAATGTTCATCCGATGCTTTGCCCTCCTTGGATTAGTTGCACTTTCTGTTTTCCTGGAAGGCCTTGTTCCACTCAATTCTAACATTGAACCGATGCTTTGAGCTCCTTGGATTAGTTGTACTTCCTGTTTTCTTGGCAGTTTTAATTCCAGGTCGCTACTTCTGGCACTCACAGACAGTACTTTGACTCGCCGACATTCATTGCAGGCTTTAGTATTTCGCAGCACGAAAGGAAAGGACGGCGGATAGCAATACGAGCCCCTAGCGAGACAGCCTCATTTCACTTGTTAGACAGCCATCAGGATTTTTGCTCGTTTGTTTGACTGCTTTCTTTCCATTTCCTCCTTCACGGCAAAAGCTGTCTCGCGTTCCCACTATTCTTGTGCCCACCCTTTCCTTTTGTATACTTGCGTTGCGGCAAGCAGCTCCTCTGTTTGCTTTCTCCCGCTCCTCTGTCATTAGCTTCTATTTTCCATCGTCATGAACTCGTACCCTGTCCCTGCTGACTCTTTTATCACATATGAGTACACCGTGCATCATTTCTCAGAAATATCGTGCTAAGATTAAAACACTAAAATATTTCCAAGTTTCCATTTTGATTCACTCACCTTACTATAAACACATGCAATTCCAAGAAGCACATTAAAATTTATGTTATTTAAGTGCTTCGAATTAAAAAAAAAATAATGCACTGAAACAAACTGTAAGCCTCTTCGCATATGTTGCTGTAAAAGCCTGCTATATGTAAACACAATAACTTAAAATTTCAAAATAGCTTTTTGATTATCGCAGACCTGTTTTAGTGCCAAAGAATTTTTTGAAGCCACGCGAAAGACGGTGCTGTTCCAGTTTGTTATTGTTGTTGCTGTTGCGGCTGTAGGAAGAAGGAAAAGAAATGCACGGGCCTGCTGCTGGCTCTGCAGCAGAGCCACCTCCACTGCCTCGTGCGGACAGAAGAGAAAATAGAGAAGAAAGAAAAAGAAGAGCGAGAGAAAGACACGCCGTTTCAGTTTGGTAAACGACGAAATACTGTTTTTTAATTCCTAGCAACGCGAGGAGTTGCAGAACCTTTTCGTTTCGAATGAAACCGATATTGAGAGCAAAAATGGCGTTGAAAGTTTGGTGTTAAAACAACTGTGACACCAAATTTGAACTGCAAGTGGCATTGTCTCAAAACTAATGAAGCTAAACATTAACAAGTGTATTACTTTGCTGAAGGTAACTAATACTCCTACTCCCTGTTGCCTAAATCAAAGCGCGTTAGTATTATTCAATCCTTACAGATAGTTTGTGGATCATATACCTGCTGGTATATTATGGTCAAATCATATTCAGAATATAATAAAGCTAACTTGATGTTAGGCTAGCTACGCCGTAAAATTTACAAGGCCCCATGCTCACTGAGACTACTGCTTTACAAGACACTAATAACCTCAAAATTCGAGTAGGTTACACCGGTTTAGGATCCCTATCCCAAAAATGGAATTTACTTGAACTCATTCAAAATATTTCTCTTCGGTGCATCATGTCTAACTACACGACAAAACAGCTAGCCTAATTAACATGATCCAGACTCGATATTCTATCACTGTTTCCTGATGCGCTCTGATGCGGATACACGATCTGGAGGATTGGATCAGCAGTCCCAGTATTGATTCCGTGCTGAGTAGGGGAAATGAGAATCCGTGGTGGCGAGTCCCGAGAGAAATCGAAAGCCGCAACACGTTTCAGCATAAATTCCACTAAACTGTGACGCTCTCTTGTTGGGAGGGATTTGTTAACTAAAACAAGACATTTTGTCTTATCTACTTCTGAGTATGCGATAGGCTGGGAATTGTCTGTGCTGAGCACTGCCACTGATACAACAGCGTCTTCGTCAAATCTGAGAAGTTTTAGGCCATGTCGTAACACAAAAGGCTCATTACAGTAGTTAGTCGTCCAAAAGGAATGGCCAATCTTGACCGAGATGATGCAACGGGAAATCAGAACACTTTTCTTCGCGCAGTTGAGGGTGGGTTCAACTACAGCGTCGAACGCATCACTGGCAAAGCTTGAACTAACCACTTGTATTGACTCTGATGACATTGGAGGAAAGGCTGTAATGTCATTCCTATATATATATATATATATGAAACGGATGAAAAAGGATGAATATGTTAATGGCTGAAACACGGATGATTTTTTTTACGAAACCATGCTTCACCAACTAGCCCAGCAACACGTTTTGTTAATGGACATTTCTACTGTGGGCCCTTTTTTTGTGTTTCATCCGACAGACCAGACACCTTGAAAATCGTCAGCGCATTAGCAGTCATCACGTGCAGAGCAAGGTTCATCACAATGCTTTAGGAGCAGAAATGTGGACGCAAGTAAAACTGTTGCAGGACTGGTTAAACGTTGCCTGCTGACTGAAAATGTAGATTGGGTGGCGAAGAAGAGGCTACAATCGCTTCGAAGGCAAGCAGCCCAGCCTACTAATGTGTTATAGACGGCCACGATTAACTAAGCATTGCACAGCGGTCCGAAGCCACCTAAGAAAGATGAAACGAGGAGGGAGCCCGTGGTTCTAGGTGACGCCACCCTTCCAGAAGACATCGCAGACTTCCTGGAAAAAGGTCCGAAGTACTTTTAGCGGAGAAAGTGGAAAAGAAAGAAGATGAAGAGAGGCGCGTTCTCGATGGCACAATAGCCTGGCGAGGACCACGTCGATGAAACACACAGCGAAAGGAAAAGACATGTGCATCAGCACCCCATCACTCTTGCCTGCGAGACATTGAATATAGGTTAATTAATAGGCAATAGAATGTATCTGCGCTTCTTAATCTTAAAGCACGGTTTGCTGCTTGAACCTTTTAAGGAGCTTTCCTGTTTGTACCTAGCGATTTTTGCTTACCCGATTGTTTACGCTTTCTTTAAAGGGGATCTGAAGCAAACAAGATGCGTTTTTTATGCGCTAACCTCTAGACAGTTAGCAGCGAACGAAGTCAGTGCTTCATGTACAGTAGTCTGCAGATTACAGATGACCACATTGTACGATAAAAAACAAAACAGTGTCATTAGCGCACTGAAATATTAAACCTTTTTGAATTACCTACGCGAAATCATTTGTATATATATTAAAAAGCAGAGGTGATAGAATGGACCCTTGAGGAACACCGCCATTTACAGGATCTTACCCCTTGCACTTGTAAGGTCATCTAAGAAAATCATTTTGTGACCATTCGGCAAAGTCGTTCCTGGGCACGTCGAAAAACGGACCCCCTGAAAGCGCTGGAAAAGAGTTTACGTAATAACATGCCGTGATGAACAGTCTCAAAAGCTTTAAATGAGTCTATAAACAAAGTAAGGCCAAACAAATGTTGATCAAAAGCTGAGAACACTTCGTCGAAGAATTTCTCTAGAAGGGCGACCATACCACGACCGGAAATGAAACCAAACTGAGATGTAGACGAAAAAGAATATTTTTTAACAAACACCAACATTGATTTCAAAAGGAACTTTTCAATAATATCAGAGACTATTGGAGGAATGAAAAAGGGTCGATATTTCTTCATATCGTCTTCTTGTCCTCCCTTGAAAAGTGCTTCAACTACTGTTGTTTTTAGCTATTTTCGGGTACACGCAATATCAAGAACGCCGTTTAATCTAAAGAGCAAAATAAGCAATAAAGTTGCAGAGTTCCTATGTAGCACACATCTAGGAATGTTTTTTTTTTCACTAATCATTTTTGAAACTATGTATTTTCTTTTCACACTAAAGCAATAGAACCATAGAGCATTGCCTCTCAATAAAGAGCATTTTGACACCTTTGAACCCTATTTTTGGAAGATACTACTTTTTATTGCTTTGCTTCCTCTACAATGATTTGATTAACTTTTCGTCAGCAGTCACGCACCAATCAGTCGTATCACGCTATGATTTTTGCGCACAGTCCCCGATTTTTCGCGACCGAGGTGCCGACTACTATTACTACAGCGACCGCTTTTCGACCGAAACACTATATACAGCTTATCTGCCTCCAGCTGCGATATGAACATGCGTGACGCTGTAAGTGGAGGGGCTCAACTGTGCTGGCAGGATTGTAGAGCGACAGCCAGAAAGCTGGTTTAGATGTTCATGTTATTGACTTCTGTCAGGTGTCATGATTATAAACAGATACTTGAGATAAACCTCCGCGGTTTCTATATGTTTAAGTAAAGTTATAAATTGGCCTAGAAGAAAATAAGGCACAGTATTTGTCACACTTCTGGATGGACATCTTAGCCATGCCCTAAAGGAAGGAAAGAAGGTGTTTTAATTTGGTTTTGTTGGTTGTGAGCGGGTTTCACGTCCCAAAGCGACTCAGACTATGAGAGACACCGAAGTTAAAGGCTCCGAAAAATTCGACCACCTGGGGTTTTTTAATGTGCTCTAACATTACACAGCAAACGAGCACCTTGCTTTTCTCCTGCAGCAAAAATTGACAGCGGATTAGCTCTTGTTAAGCCTGGTAAATTGCGTTAGCAACGGCCGCATGGCTACTCTTTTGTGTTCGCTTGTGGCGTAGCTTGCGTGGTTCGATAATTCGACCGTAGAGTAACACATAATACAATATGGTTGCGACTGTTCTTCCGGCGATTCTTAGCGCGCTGTCCTTGCTTGGTGGCATTACTGCGTTTCTGAGCAGTCATGTGTTCATCAGTAGCCTACGAGGTGAAAACACTCGGAGAGCTAGAACGCAGTCGCTGAGCTTCATGTTGTGCGCGACGCTTAGCACGACGTTCTTCACATTCTTCCACTATCTCTTGTGCATATTGTCGCTTCTTTGCCGTAGTTTGTGGCTGATACATCTCTTTAGCAGCCTGCATAGCAAAGAAAACACGGCGAGGCCGAAGCAGCGGCGAACCTTGGCAGCGGCGCCTCTGCAGCGCACGGAGCGCTAACGGTGCCGCCATCTGGCGGAGCTCAATTGAAGCGGTTGCTGTTCAAGGTCATACACGGCGGCCGGCCGAGGATACGCGAAGGATTCAAACTTGGCTCAGTATTGCTATCGCAATAAAACGCGGCACTCGTGGCCGGGATTAGATCCCACATCCTTGACTGAAAGAATAAAGGTACAAGTAAATTAAGCAGGCGCTTTCCACAGAACAGACTCTGGCTGGTCGATCAAATCTGGCGCCCGCTTGCGCCAGTTCTATTTGAGGAGGCACCACTATTAAAAAAAGGCGTTCGTATAAGGCTCCCCATTTTGAGCACGAGAGCTGGTGATGTGATCGATGTCAGTGCATATTAAGTATGCCCCGATTGTCCAAATTATTCCTGAGCCCTCATTTTCACTCCCTCCTTCCTCTCTTACCTTTAGCGCGGGTCCAGAAACATGACATAACCCAGAACCATGACACATACTTCGCCTTACGTTTGCACCGCCCTAAGAAGGGTGTTTATATAGAGCTGCCTCTGGAGCTCTGCTTATCCTCTCCACGGCGTCCGACACCCAATATTTTTACAATCAGAGTCATGTCCCAAAGTGGGACATGCTGTTCTCATGGGGTACGTTGCTCTCGGTAAATGTTCCCAGTAACGGGAATATGAACAATGTTATCTGGTCACAAAATGTACACAAAGCATTTGTTACCACGAGGAAGTTAAAAATGGAAAGACACAATGGGCCTTTTTTGAAACGTACACAGAACTGCTGAGCAGTTAACTTACTCGACCGAGTTTGATCCGTTGGTGCCTCTTCGAACGAAAGCGCGAAACAGGCGTTTGAGAGGCAGATAAGGTTACCGACAAGTGAATCAAGGCTACAATATTTAAAATCAAATACCTCACCGGCGCCTAATAGCTTTCCATTTCTTCTTCTTAATTTCTACTAGAATATCGGTAACTTGAGTTATTTCTCTGACCCACTATGCACGCTTTCTATCTCTTAATGTTACCCCTATCATTTTTCGTTCCATAGCCCTCTGGCTTGTCCTCAACTTAAGTAGAACTCTCTTGGTTAGCCTCCACGTTTCAGCCCCATAGGTGAGTACAGGCAAGATGCAACTGTTGTATACTTTCCTCTTGAGCGATACCGGTAAGCTGCTAGTCATAATCTGCGAGTGCTTGCCAAATGCGCTCCATCCCAATCGTATTCTTGTTATTTCCTTTTCTTGGTCCGGATCTGCGGTTACTACCTGTCCTAAGTAGACTTATTCGCCTACTACTTCCAGTATTTCGCTGCCTAATGTAAACTGCTTCCTTCCCGAGGCTGTTGAACATTACCTTAGTCTTCTGCATATTGATTTTCAAGCCTACCTTTCTACTTTTCCTGTCTAGGTCATCAATCATTATTTGCAGTTCATCCCCCGAGTTGCTTAGCAAGGCAACGTCATCAGAAAATCGCAGATTACTGAGGTATTCTCCATCTACCCTTATCCCTAACTGCTCCCATTCCAAGTCTCTGAATACTTCCTCTAAACAAGCTGTGCATAGTACTGGGGAGATTATGTCTCCTTGCCTAACACCTTTCTTTATGGGAATTTTGTTACTTTCTTTATGCAGAACTATGGTTGCTGTGCAGCTACTATATATATCTTCCAGCACTTTCACGTACGGCTCGTCTACCCCCTGATTTCGCAATGCCTGCATCACCGCCGAGGTTTCAACTGAGTCAAATGCTTTTTCGTAATTAATGAATGCTATGTATAAAGGCTGGTTATATTCCGAGCATTTTTCTGTCACCTGATTGATGGTATGGATATGATCGATAGTAGAGTACCGTTTCCGATACCCTGCTTGATCCTTCGCTTGATTGCAGGCTAAGGTTGTCCTGATTCTATTAGCGATTACCTTAGTAAACACCTTATACGTAACAGACAGTAAGCTGATTGGTCTGTAATTTTTACAGACCAATCAGCTTACTGTCTGTTACGTATACAAATATATATATATATATATATGAGTAAATAACAGCCGTTCAATTACCAATGCATTCTACCGCAGTGTGAATGCTTGCCGTGGGTAGGGGCCACAACTTGAACACGAGAAACATGGAAATCATGTATAGCGTTTTAAACATTTTTTCAAACATTGATGTAGAGAGCAATACTAAAACTTAGGGAGAAAACAAAGCCATACTGAATGTCACCGACCCGCTGAAAGTCTTCATAGAGTATATGTCTGGTGACTTTCACAATAATCGGAATTTGTTTCCGTAGAAACGAGGTTAGTATTTCCGACTAGCGCGTGGGCCACAAAGGAACATTTAAAAGGCTAGAAAAACAGACAACACTATGCGAATGTGGTAGCGAAATTTCACATGACATGCCGCACAAAACTTGATCACAATTTTCTTGCCCTGTACTAAGCTCCCTCTTTATAGCTGCAAAATATTTTTTGGAATGAAGAAAAGGCTACTCTAGTTTTTCAATGAAACACAGCTATAATGAATAAACTATCGTGCTTTCTTTTAAACGTGCAGTAAGTAGCAGCGCAAGGAGAAAGAAATATTTGGAGGTTGGAGTGCACATTCGTACGTACAAGCAGAATTTGCCACCGCAATCTCGAAAACCAAGTATATAAATAGCCTTCCTGTACCCAATCAATGGAGGCAGCTGAAGAAAGTTCGCTTTTTTTAAAGGTCGCAGTGCTATGATTTCTTTTTTAATCTGCTCTGAAATTGTAAAGTTCGGTGTAGGCACGAAGTGAAGTGGCGGACAGTGTCAAATGCTGGTCGTCGGTTGCAGTGGTTTCTTTTATATACATAGAACAAAGACGCCGTTTGTCGCCGAGGTATTAGACCGCTTGGAGGTTAACAGAAGGGACAAAAGCCGCTGGAGTGACAGGCGTAACAGGCTCTAACGCCTGGCTCACCGAGGCTGGACCGGCTCTCGCGAAATCGGCGCACATTTTCATCAAGCCGGTATGGCACGAGGCCCGCGCTTGCGTTGCGTGGAAAACATGTAGAGAAAAGCCCCCTTCCCCGCGCGGGAGAGCGCGTAGCTTTGTACGCGTTGCCGTCACCCTCTTTCCCATTGCCCGGGGAGGACGGTGGTTCATAGGACTGGAATCAGCCAGAAAATTCAAGCATCTTCTATGGGACCTAGCCAATGACGACGCGCGGCTCGACGGGAGGAGAAGAGAGCGCTATAACCAGCGAAGCTGAGTGTGTGCGCGCGCTAGTTTTGGTGCGTGCTAACAGACAGACGCGGCGCGCCCTATTTAAAGAGACCGCACCGCTTCTGGGTCAGTCAGTCAGTCAGTCAGTCAGTTCGTCAGTGTTTTTGCGACGGGCTCGCCTGTGCTTCGGCTGGACTCCCGGAGATCACCCGCTGCTGGCAAGCCCACGGACTTTCAAGGGAGCGGCGCTCGTGTCGTATGGCGGCCACATCGTGACTCTTGAGGCGTCGGACTGCAACAGTGCCCGGTGAACAATTTGGTGTTTGTTTATGTAACTCTCTCGTGTTTGATCTGTCGTAAAGCCTGTGTTATTGAATCATTCTGTAGTTGCATGCTTAGCGTTTGTATTCTGTGAACCTCTCGTCTGTTGTATTTCAAGTGATCTTGTGTATTCCTTTGTATCGTCTCTTGCTCTACATAAATTGTGTTTTTGTTTGTTACTTCTGACTCCGATCCTTACTTTGGTTTGAACCGGCGACAGCTGGGCACCAAACGGCCACCCCCTTCTGTCACTACTAGGTAGTTGAATTCCGGCTGAGCTTGCCACGCAGGTCGAGGGCATCTCCTTCGCGACCGGAACAGCTACCCCCACTCACTCAAAGGGTGTCTGGGAGTGTGCGCACCGTTAAGGGCGCATAATTATTAACGGGTGACAATTATTCTGGCGTCCGCGACAGGACGTTTGGTGCACTCAAGCTCAGAGGACGGAGAACGAGTTGGAAGAGTTTACGAAGAGGTCGTAAACGGTGTAGCAGCAGAGCGATAGCGAGAGGTACAGCGCTGAAGCGGTTGTGTAAGGTCCATTGAGAGTGCTATGTGTTAGCATTAGGCAGTTCAGATTGAAGATGAATCTCAAGTAGATTATTGCGTTGGGCCTAGAGAAAGGTCTTAAAGGAGCTGAACTGCGAGAATGGGTGGACCGAAAAGAAAGGGAGGTTCTAGAAGAGGCTAAGAAGGAAAGAGAAGAGGCTGAGAAGGAAATAGAGAGTCAGCGAAAAGAAAATGAAAGGCAAAGGCCGTTAGAAGCCTCTGCGAATGAAGAACAGAGGAAAAGATGCAAGGCAGAGAGCTCTCGAGTAGCTGCTCAGAAAGCCCGGTTAGGGGCGCCAAGAGAAAGGGCAAGAGCCCGAGAAGTAACCGAAATAACCCATTTTGGGACAGAAGAAAAAGAAAGCGCCCGGGGAAGGGCAGTGAAATATCAAAGGGAACAAGAAACAAAATTTGACCAGCAGGAGAAAATGCTTTCATTGAAGGTCAAAGAAGCGCCTATGAAGAGTGAGAGGCAGCAGACAGTGCTAGCCAAAGGAAGGGGCAATAGTGAGAAATTATTCCGGCCCCAAGTGAAATGCTACAGGTGCAATAAGGTAGGGCACTATGTCTCAGATTGCCGTAGCAACCTTGTACACACAGGAATGATTAATTGTTTTAGTTGTGGTGGTAAGGGACATAAAGCAGTGCATTGTCCAAGGAAGCCATTCCTACAGCCGTCATGCGCCTGCGACTCTTCATTTGAACGCTGCGATGAAGGCGTCGGCATCGACAGTGTGCAACAAAAGAGCTGGGAGAAAACTCCAGTATTATGCACAGTTGCGTGCACCGCGCCGGGATCCAAGAGTGCTGGAATTCCGGTTCTCAGCGGAAAAATTCGAGGCAAATCGATTTCTGTACTGACAAGCACAGGTAGCACTGCAGTGTTTATAAAAAGAGAATTAGTTCTTGATGAAGAGCTTACCGGAGAAATGACTCCTGTGCTTTTCCTCGATGGTTCCGCTAAACTGTTTCCTGAAGCCAAAGTGCATGTGAAGACTCCGATCTTCACCGGCGTTGTGACTGCGATATGCATGCAACACTTAGTGTACGATCTAATCTTGGGTAGCATCAAGGACGCGGGAACACCAAATCCCGAACTTTGTCACGCCGACGAGGCTGAAGAGATGTTTGCTCCCAAAGCAAAACAAACTCTGTCAGATGAGTGGAGTACACTAGGTATGCCTACACAGACAGAAGTGAAGGCTCAGGGCACAAAGTTCCAACTATCTGACTCTGGAGAGAAAATGGGCATTACTATCGAGGTTGACGAACTAGAAAATGTTGCTAAGTGCTCTACTCCTTACTGCCCGGCTGCGGAACCGCTGCTGCACGCGGCTATATTGTTTGAAAAGGTACCGACTGGCTCCCTGACAACCACTGAAGAGGGTGAGAATAGCTCCAGGGGCCAGAATAAGGTTGTGGAACAGTCAGTTCCCGCAACAGAAAGTTCAGAAAGAAAAGACTTTACTGGAACTAAAATTTCTCAGGAAAGTGAGATTGTGCCCTCCGAGGCGACAGGTTGCACAAAAGCTGCAACGGCAGTTGTCGAGCCAGAATGCTCATTCATGTACTCTACGCCTGAAGATGAAGAAGGGCAGGCTTGTAGCTCCTTATTAAATGACACCATGGCTGAGTACATGAGTGACAGGGATGAGGAGCTTTCAAATAGCAGTGAGTACGAAAGTTTGGATGAAGGTGACAGTGCAGATCCTAACCTTGAGGATACAGAAATGGAAGAAAGCGAAGACTGCACTGCGATGAAAGAATTCAAAGAAAATTTTGAGGAACAAGAAGTAAAAAAATGCGAAGAGAAAGAACTCCCAGTTGAAAATGAGTCCTGCTTTGAGAAAGTACGACTGGAGGTCGTGAAGAAAAGAAAGAAAATGAAAAGGATTAAGGGAGAACAAAGTTCTCAAAAAGACGCTCCTTTCAGACAGCAATGTTCTGATTATGCGGGTAAAACCGGATCAAACGTTTCTCGGCCAAAGGTGCGAATAAAAGTGAAAATGAAAAGAAACAACTTCAAACCTGCCAAGTCAGGTGAAATGGAGCCGGACAAGTCAAGAAGAAAGAAAAGGAAGAACTTATTGAAGGACTTGAAGCGCAAGGAGAACAGCTCAAACAGAGAAGAAACTGGGCGGCCGGCACGGAATAATATTAGGCCTGCAGGCAACATTTCTCTCCTCGAGCGTACTGTTGGGGGCCTCAGATACAAGGGCCAAACTACTTCTGATCGGCAAACAGACAATATAAGGAAGATCAAAGCGCGAATGAGGAAGAAAAGCAGGACACGCGTGAGAAAGAAGTACCAGTGCTTCGTAAGAAAGAGAACTGGCGCGCTAGGTAGTTTTAGAGGAGCTCACCTGTTCGAAGGAAGAGCCACAAGCCGTTTTTGGAAATATAGGCGAAAGCATGCCCTGGGTTTGTGCGCTTCTCATTTGAATAGCTGTGCGTTTCTGTGTTGTTGATTCCTAGGTGTATTCGACGGCAGTGTGTTGTCATGTCTGTGAATTTCATGGCATCGATGTATGAATTTTGTAATGTGTTATTACAGTTTGTGAAATTTGTGCAATATGTGTGATGTGAACATTTGCCCCATACAATTGTGAGCGCATGCATGTGCGCGCGATGTTCGTGGTTGTTGTGAATATTGCGGGACAATATTTTTTAAGGGAGGGGCAGTCTCACGAAATCGGCGCACATTTTCATCAAGCCGGTATGGCACGAGGCCCGCGCTTGCGTTGCGTGGAAAGCATGTAGAGAAAAGCCCCCTTCCCCGCGCGGGAGAGCACGTAGCTTTGTACGCGTTGCCGTCACCCTCTTTCCCATTGCCCGGGGAGGACGGCGGTTCATCGGACTGGAATCAGCCAGAAAATTCAAGCATCTTCTATGGGACCTAGCCAATGACGACGCGCGGCTCGACGGGAGGAGAAGAGAGCGCTATAACCAGCGAAGCTGAGTGTGTGCGCGCGCTAGTTTTGGTGCGTGCTAACAGACAGACGCGGCGCGCCCTATTTTAAGAGACCGCGCCGCTTGTGAGTCAGTCAGTCAGTCAGTTCGTCAGTGTTTTTGCGACGTGCTCGCCTGTGCTTCCGCAGGCTGTGAGCCGCAGCCCGGCCCCGTGCCTGCTCCGCTGGCCCGCTGGGCTGCTCGGATACTTTTGGCAAACACTGTACATGTTAACGATGTGGGGTTAGGAGCGGAATATGGCACGGAAAATGTGGCCACTCGAGTCACTGCCGTTTGTATATTTAAACTGTTTTCTTGCTATTTTTGCTTGCATGCGCGCGATGGGAGTATAGTTGAAGGGGTGCGGCTGACAGTAATTAACGAATCAGTTTGATGTATGCTGCAATTGACGACGATTCGATTACGCGAAGGGCCACCAGACATTGAAATTGAGCTCGAGAGTCCAGTCAAGTTTAGTTTCACAGCGACTGCTCAACGCGACATGTTCGGCTAAGCAGAGGTGCCATATCTATAATTTAACCAAACTTGCTGTACAATTTGTAATGTTTTGTACATAAACTTCAGTTCTATGATCTGTTGTTAAGTGATGTCGTCTTCAATATGTCATCGTCCCCTCACCACTTTCAGGGTAGAAATAACACAGTGGAAATTTCCTGAAAAACTAAGAGCAGGATGATGATAGTAGTTTGATCCTGCTCGAGCACTAGCACTGTACATAAAATTTTATTTTATTTTGTGGAGACAATAAACCACACAATTTTATCAGGATTGGCTCGCAAAGCAATTGAGGCAGCAATACTTGGTTTGTGGTCGATATACCAACGAGATTGTATTCGACGAAGGTATTTAATGGGTACAGGGGTCGGTTATATAGTTCCGCGTGTGATAGAAGAATATCATTGCCGAACAACGGCTTCCAAAACTCGGGAGTGATAGAGCACTGCTGACGTCCTACTGGTTAACACCTGGTAATTTTTCAACGTGAAAACGGAAAGTTTTCAATATAGCAACGTGACAAAGCACGACGGCTGCTTATTACGCATTGGCTTTTTTTTTAATGAACACTGAAGCGCATGCCTTAGTAATGAATCAAAATTTATTTTAGCGTCATTAAAAACTGGAGTATTAGTAGTAGCTAACACAGACGTAAAGAGGTACTCTGGAAGAAACTTATTCGCTCACCAGCAACCGATGTGTTGCGCTGGTTTCTTCATACATTTAGAACGCAAAGCTGAGCAAATGCAAAACATATATCAATAATTTCAGATTTTCGCGAGGTCATCGTTATATCCTAGAGGCTTCGTCAAGTAGCGCACATGGTGTCCATTTATTCGGGAGATATTGCTGCGGAGAGCCACTCAACGTCACTTTTCGAATGGTTAGAAATGAAGCAACTTCTGAACAATTTAATCCTTTAAATACTTTTTGTTCCCTGTCATATTATTTTTCTCGTTTTTATTGTGCGGGTATAGATGTTTGCTTTTTACAAAATTGGCTAGTGCAAGCAATCTATGAAGTAATTGCTATCATTCAATAAATAATGGTAACAAATACACAATGCATCACGCTTCTATTTTTTTGGTCTTCGATTTCACGAAGAACGTCAAGGCAGCTCTTAAAATAAAGCGAGCTCAATTCCTTCATATTTAGTAAGAAGCCGAATATATTATGTTATAAAATGGCTTATGGTGAAAATCTTGCGTGCGTCTAACTCGGCAAGATGTGTCCATGAGTCACCGTAATAACACCTGACGTAGACATTATTTCCCCGGCCAAGACATCGCAATAAGTTATGATGTCGACATCATTTCCCCTTTCAAGTAGTTGGGACTTCATTCACTCATGTTGAGGCGAAATGTGAGATATCAATTTAGTCGTTGACGAACACAAAAAAAACATGAAATGAACAATTACACAGACACGCGAGATAGATGTCGAAGAGATGACGGATACATAAATGTTAGACGGAAGAGCTTAAATGAGATAGTAGGAAGAAATGACTTCGCCATTAAGCTGTTAACAGACGATAAGTGCAATCCCGTAATAATTTTGTTTTGTTCTGCGAAATTTATTTTTTGTAGTAAACCCCACGAAATTTTTTCGAGCTTAAAAGCAGCCTTTTATCTCGTCGTTCGGATGCCAAATGGCACTTCGTACAACATTTTGCTCGAGATAAAACTGAATGCGCAGTGTGAGTTCATATTTACTTTGTAGCAGACCCAAGCACACACATTGCGGTAGAGACACGCAAGCACGATGTTATGACATAGTCGACTGCTCACTTCTCTTTCAATTAGATTGCTTTCAACACTTATCAAATATTTATTGCAGATCATGACGCTGTGAATGCCGACCTCTCAGGGCATTGCCTAGTAACTTGCTAGACCGTAAAGTGAAGCAAAAATGTTCAGGGGGCTTGTGGAGGGGAACCGTGTGTTCTCTGAGCTTCCAATGCTTGAAGCAGAACAAACATTCGCGACCAGGGTCATCGAGCGTTCGCTCATGAAAAGGTCAATATCTCGGCGGTGCCCTGCGCCCCAACGGGAAACGGTTTGTTTAAAGTGCACTTCAACAAGGCATTGTGCAATGCATGCGGGTAATTTCATTCGCAAGATGACTTTGAAAGTTGTTTTGAGAAAGACTGTATGTATCGGCTCGCGTTCATGTCCCACACTACTTTGTTTGCAGGTTTTGACTGTGGCTCTTTTAACAGCGCCGGCTTGCACGATAACTTCCGAGCTAAGTCGAGATTTAAATAGTCTCTTTAGTAAGACCAGGGCCCGCTTGCACGAAACGATCTTAAGACTGTCTTAGCTAAGTCCAGACTTAACTGGAGTCTAAAGGATTAGGCCGCTAGCATGGCCGCTTAAGACTGAAGTCAAGACTGGGCTTCAGTCCTGACTTGAATAAGTCGCTTGTGCAATTACGACTCTAGGCCGTCTTAGTTAAGACACAGGGACGCCCGGTAACTTAGTCGAGAAATTAGGAAAATGCAGGGATGCGCTGGCCCTGTCCTGGCGGTAAGATGTAAGCATTCGGTCAATCTTGCACTGTGTAAAATCTGTGCCATTGCTTTTTGCGGCTTAAGATTGTGTTACGAGGATAAATGCCCCAAGTGGTTGCTGAAGGCGTTCAGGGAAGCCACTCTG